>NC_083625.1:3340960-3414979 GCF_963584025.1 Labrus mixtus
CCTCATGCAGAATCTGAAACTGAATACTTTCAGAAACTTCATGTAGATTTTCTATATGTGTGTGTGAGTGCTGTCCCTCCTGCTCGTTCAACCGTGACTCCTTGATTTTATTTTTTCTTCGTTCGCCGCGTGAGCTCACCCTCTTCCAGTCGTCGGCGGAGAGATGTCTGATCTGGTCCTGAGGGACGAGCTCCTTCAGGATCTTGGCCATATTGTGGAACTGAGATTTATCCTCCTCAAACTTCACCCTGTAGATTAGCGCCCCCAGCTGGTGGACCTCGTCCCTCGAACACTTGTGGTAGCCCCTCAGGTACTTAGGCAGCTCCTGTAGCCAAGAAGACAGATGCTGTTTAGAAACTCCACGTCTCTGCATGTGAGGGGGTTTGAACCCGTCTGCTCCTGAACTCACTTGATAATAGTGGAAGATGGAGTCAGCCATGTTGTCTTTTCCTGGTACAGTGTTAGTCCACAGCTTCTTCATGAAGAACACCTGATAGGTCAGTGAAGGCACCACACCTGCACAGCCGACACACAGAGGAGACAGGTGGGAGAGTTACAGGAGGAGAAATCAACACAAAAAAAAACACAAAATATGATCTTAAGAGGTGAACGTGAAGAAGTTTACATGTATGAACAAATGTGTGAACAGATTCCTAATTAAAGGAGATCTATGATGCTGATCCATATTTACATACAAACATATAATGTTACGATGCCGGGCGTCCATGCTTAATCTCAGCAAAGTTTTTTTTAACCCTCATCAGCTTAATTTACTACCCTCTTAAGTCACTAAGGAGAAAAATGTCAATGCCAAAAAACTGCTATAAAAATATGCCAGTTTGATTACATGATTATGGCATTTAAAGGGTTAAATTCATGATAATTATTCAATATTTGACAGTTTTGAGCAGGGCTGGAGTTGTTTAAGAGATTTATGCAAAAAAAAGTAGAAGAAATATGAATCTGTTCTATTTTTATAGCACTTTTTGTAAACTGGACATTTTCACCCTCCAATGTCCAAACAGGGAACTACATTTTAAATCTGATGCTACACAGAAACTAAGAATGCATCAAAGTCAATATTTTGGATAATCTTTGACATATCCAAGACTGATTTTTTTAAAAATCCCCAGCCACCAAATATTTGTTACATAGAAAATAACAAATTTTTGTGTTTTTTTTCATAAATAACAACAGTGACATCAAGTAATCAAACTGGCATTTAAAGGGTTAAATTCCTAAAAATGATTGAATGTTTGGTAGTTTTGAGCAGGGCTGAAGTTGTTTAAGAGATTTATGCAGGAAAAAAAGTAGAAAAAAATATCAATCTGTTCTATTTTTATAGCAGTTTTTTGTTATGTTGATGATGATGATGTTATTTCTGAACGAGACTTTGCGAGACTTGGCCAAAATCTGACGTCAGGTTCCCCCGAAGTATCAGAGCAAAGCTTGAAGCAAAATTTGCTTTGATAGGAAGCTACAAAGGACGGGGGGTTAATGGGCACTCTCTTCAGCGTCAGCAGAGTGCAATAGAAGCTGAAGTCTAAAGACGTCTAGAAGAAAGTCTAAGGTGTTGTTTAATCAGTTTGTTTGATCCACAGGGCGCCTTCTCATACCTGCAGACTCCGTAGAGTAACTTAAAAAAAGGGGTTTATCTTGATTTACCGTCTTTCACATGTCTGGCTTTCTTGATCCAGTCAGTCAGGTGTCTCACAAAGTCGAAGAAAAAGTCTCCATCGGGCACGCTGATGACCTAAAGAAACACAGAATGTCACAAAGTCTCTGATAAGAACTGCATGCACTCATGTTTGCTCCACAGTCAGTAACCATAGCAACACTTCAATTTAGTAACATGCAAAACCATGAACACAAACAGAGCCGTGACAGCTAAAAGTATATTCATTAAAACTGAAGTAATCAGGCTGCAGGTTGAGTTTACCTTGTCAGTGATCTTCACAAAGAGACTGAAGCCCTCTGAGGATTTGAGAATCAGACGTCCTGAGATGTTGTGACAGAAGTCTTTGGCCTTGGTGCTCGACTCCACCTCGAACACCTGCAAAAAAATAAAGAAAGGAAGAGCCTCACGAGTAAGAAATACAACATCAGATCAGCTGTGTTTTTAAAGGAAATGAGTTCACAGCAGCAGGTTTAGAGACGTGCAGAGTGTTGAGGAAGTGAGGCGACCTGAAAATCTGTAATTATGTTTCCATGTTTAATGATTTCTGGAGATGTTAAAGGACCTTTAAGACTCGTTAACATGAACAGAAGAGTCGTCACTGACCTCGTCGGAGTCATCGGGGAAGTAAACTTTGTGGAAGATCTGAGTGGTTTTGTGCTGGATGGCTTCGACCTCCACCAGGTGAGGAGGGTACTTTCTGGATCCATTTCTACAAAAAGTAAAAGAGAAGGTGAAAAATAATACATTTAAAAGAAATACAAAAGAGATACAGTTGAAGAAGATCAGAAGAAAGCCGTGTGTGTGTGTGTGTGTGTGTGTGTGTGTGTGTGTGTGTGTGTGTGTGTGTGTGTGTGTGTGTGTGTGTGTGTGTGTGTGTGTGTGTTACCGTAATGCTTTCTGCAGCCGCTGCATGCAGTCTGGAGCGAGTGGATAGTGTTTCTTAGCCTGCAGGTACCTCTGGACGTGAGGCAGCAGAGTGTTACTGGGAGGAAACAAACCAGTGCAGAGCCACAGCAGCTCCCAGCCCTTCTCTTCACTGTACCTACACACACACACACACACACACACACACACACACACACACACACACACACACACACACACAACGCACAAAGACACACACACAAGAAATGGTCAAATTATTGGTGTCCTTGTTGCATTAATATTTCTAATCCTGATTAATCTCTTGCTCTTTTGTCCCTTCAGGCGTTGCTTTGAGCTGTTTGACGTCAGTTTGGGATCCCTAACCACTTCCTGTTTCTGTTCTCCAGTAAATATCTAACAGAGGGTCCTTACGTTGTTTCAAAATAAAAGCATGGTTGAATTTAAACAGCAAGTAAAGTAGCAAATAGCGAGAGCACGTAGTACTCTCAGCATTGGTCTGTACAAATTTCAAAATAAAAGCCTCACTATTTTTACTTTTAAATGCGGAATAATGGAAATTCAAACATGCAATAAAAAATGTGATTAAACAAGAATAATTATTAACACTTTGCAATGAATCCCAATTAAAAATTTTAACAATTTGACAGCCCTAATAATTGTACAATAAGCTTTTAAAAAAATCCACTTAATTGTTATATTATGTGTTGACCAATTGAATTTGTTCCTCATGTGTTTGCAAGAATACCGGCTGCTTTTACTGGACGTCTTAAATTGCAAATAAAACAAAAAAAAAACTCAAAAGAAAAAACATTCATCACAGTGTTGTTGACAGTGAGTTGAAATCTAAATGTGTGTGTGTGTGTGTGTGTGTGTGTGTGTGTGTGTGTGTGTGTGTGTGTGTGTGTGTGTGTGCTTCAGACATACTTGATATGATTATCAGTGAGCTGCTTCAGGATCTGACAGAAGATCTCGTCTTTGAGCGGCTCGGCCTTCAGCGCTCCTTCAAAGATCTGATCTGTGAGCTCGTTGACTGAGCGCACGCGTTTGGACGGATAGTCGCCCATGTACTTCATCATGGGTGCAGCGCAGGTCAAGGTCATGAACACGACAACAGGAAGAGGAAATACATCGATCGAATCATACAGCTGAGTCATAAACACAACTTTAGTTTAGTTTTTAGGGAGCAAAGCATACTAGAAGTAAAAGTTTGTTGTTAAACAATAAGAGAATAAGGACTTCTTCAAACTGTTCTGAACTAAGTCTCATTAAAGACAGAAAAATGATCCACTGATGGAAACATTCAACATACACCGTGCAGTAAAGGATATACATGAAGGCCAGGCAGGCCTCCTGGGAGAGCTCGTCGTGAGCCAACACTTTCTTCAGCAGCGGCTGTTTCAGAGGCTCCCTCGTGCAGCTCCACAGACGCTCCTTCCCCCTGGACTTGGAGATCATCACCCTGCTCAGAGTGCTCTTTGGAGGAGGCCTGCAGGAGGAGTTAAAGATTAGGAAACACACACAAAACCACACTTAACGATTTAACCAATAATTCACATTTCCTGTCTGAGTTAAAAGGACGAGGACAGCCACCTGAAGTAGTCGTAGGAGAACTCCTCCAGGGTGTAAACCTTCGCTTTGTCCTCTTTGTCGGAGAGGTTCATCTGCGACACACCGATGGATTCTCGCCTCTGATCAGGCGTCATGGTCACTAAAGCCTGAGAGGGACAAAGACAGATTTAAAAGAGGCTAACAACAGCAATATGCGTTTCAGCTCCTAGCCTTCATCATGACCTAAATGACTCTGTTTCATAGGCTCGCTAAGCTCCCAAAGCAAGACCCAAAATGTTGTGTCCAGACTCACCACGATGTCGTACTGCGGCCGGGTGATGGTGGGCAGCACGTAGACACACTCAGCGGGGAAGTCTCCTCTCTGTTTGGTCCGGTCGTTGATGCCGTGAGCCCAGCCGGAGTTCATCACATGCTCTCCAGAGTGTTCGTCCAGGATGATCAGATCCCCCTTAGTGAAACTCAGGAACGTGGACTCTGCTCCTGCTGCACAACGATCACAGTCAGAGAAAATAAAAAAAGATGAAAACAGGAGGTGTTCAACCATCCTCAAACATGCCAAACGTCTTTTCTTACCGGGGTTAGGACAGTCCAGCAGTCCCACCACATACTTGGACTTCTTCCTCAGGCCGTCGAGGAAGGTGACCACCAGGTCTCTGATGTCCTCTGCGTTGTTGGAGGTGAACGTGTACTCGTCTGCTTTGATTGTGGCCAAGGTGAAACTCTGGCCCTGAAGTTTACCCCCTCTGGAAAAGTGAAAATTTTACTTTTCACAATTCATGAAAAAACATCATGTAGTGTTTTTAAAAAGTGACAATTTAAAATATAAATAATCACTTTATCTCTCATTGTTGCACTTTTTTAGTCTTGTCGTTCTTTAAGTTTGTCGTTGTCTTAATAATTGTGGTTTAGAGTTTAAGCATCTAACGACTTCCTTCCAGCAATCGAATACAAATTTATGACAATGTTGGGGAAATAGCCAATTGTTTGCTTACATGCTAACATGAAGACGCTTATTTAGTGGTAATAAATCAGAGTTCAGTCAGGAATACTCTCGTCATAGATTTAACCATTTATTGCGCTTATGTTTTGTACAGTTGTATTTGGCGGTGTTGGTTCTGCTCTTAGCTCTCAGCAGGATCAGTGCAGCAGGCCACAGATTTTGCTGACAGCGCAAACCTTTAATTCCCGTCCCATGGTGACATGTAGAACAGAACCTGAATGTGCGTGTAATGATACTGACATCTTGCAGGCATAACAAGCAAACAATTCATCCTAGAATATAAAATGAGCTGACTGAAGCAGAGTGGATGTGATGCAGGAGGAGCGAGAGGCAGAATGGTTTAAATAGGCCGCCTTGTTGTCAGAGTGTGATAATGATTGGTTGGCATTGGGGTGGTGCTCAGATCAGCTGATGGCCGTTTGCAGGGGCAGGACTACCGTATTCTGCCTGAACAAACGCAAGGCTCCATTTTTGTGTCTCTCATCTTAGTTTTCCGTTATTCTAGCAATGGCATGCGGCAAATGAGTCAAAGGTCAGATTTGAACCCGGGCTGTCCGCTTTGGGGTCTGTAAGCTCTGTACATGGGGGCGCACAAACTAAAATTTAAATATGTGATGTATAAATATAATTAATATAAATATAAAACATAAAATAAGTCAGATTTCAGATCCTCCTCCCACACTTTCTGTTTTACTGTATTTGAAAAAAGGTTTAATTTGCTGCTGTCACCTCGTTTTATGCAGCAGATATTGTTACAGAAAACGACTTAGAGAGTCATCAAACCTGCTACTGGACACAGCGGTGATCTCCGGGAACGACAGCTCGAGGAGGACCTGCTCCTGTTCGTCCACAAAGTAAACCCCGGTCCAGTTCACCGCCACGATCACGTCATTCTTGGGCAGACTGGGCCCTGTACGAAAAAACAACACAGCGTGACATCAAATATTAAAAACACCCACACGGCACCGGGTGATACACTGAGACACATCGGTCCGATCGACACCTGGGAGTCACTCACCTGAGAACTTGAAGGCCTCGTAGAAGCGCGAGAAGAGCAAAGGCCACTTTAAGCGAGCGAAATCCACCACGTCCTCCTTCACCCTCTGCGTGCTCGGCCTCCTTTTAGTGTGTAATCCCTGCATGGGTAGTTAACGGAACAACGGTTAGCTCGGTTTTATTTAATGCTGCAGGGGTGTGGGGGTTTTAAAGAAGCCTCTGATGCCAACCAGAGCGGAGCCATGACGAGCTTTCCTGCGGTAAACAAGCCGAGGGGGGCGGTTAGGGGAAAGCAGAGCGGCCGTGTTGAGTTGCCGGGGTAACAGGAAAGACAAACAATAATGTCTTAATCAAAGAGTGACACAAATACGACTTCTTGATCCAACAGTAACAAATAAATGAGGAGATCTGGGATGATCCAAAGCTCATTAAGACAGAGCAGAGGTCACCAGGAGCTCGGTTTAAGATCTGCCCTGGCAAAAAGGACCAATCGGGTGTCAGTGCTCGATACCTTTTTGTGGGCGTTGATGATGAGCTGGGCCCACTTCTCTGCGGTCTTAGTCGAGCTGATCTCTCTGTCGGGGATGTAGGACGGGATGAGGCTGAGCAGGCGGTCTTGGAGGATCTCGGAGCCGTAATCCACGTAGTACTGCTGAGAGGCCAGCTCGGCCAGGTCGTCCTCCTTTTGGGGACGGACACAAGAGCAGAGGGAGGGTCAGGAGAAATCAAATACCTGATATAGGTTCACACAACTTTCCTTTTGTAGCTGTGGGAATGAGGAGACCATGTCATAACACAGAAAAGTTAGTTGGCTGTATTTGTATACATGCACAGATCTAAAGGACATGTGTAAGGTGTCCATCTTTTAAAGGCTTTATATGTGATGTTTTGATCCAGCAGATGTCGCCCTTGAGCACCAGCATGAAACCAAAACAACTCGCGCTGCATTGTTGTGTTAGCATGCTAATGCTAGCGATCTTTATTATGCTCGTATCTTCACACTGCATGTAAATTTACCTGAAATGAGCGTGATCTAGAAACACAGTTAAGCAGTGAGTACAGTATGTTATTCTTCTTTTCTCTAGTCCCTCAATTAAACAACTTTTATACACGAGGGGAGGAGTCAGCCGGCCGTCCCGGCGATGTAAACAAACTGAAGATAGGACTCTGAAAACTCTGAAAACATCACAGACAGTGGGACTCGGGTGTTACACCCATTGTAGACAGTCATGACTCACAGAGTTATTTTCAGAGGATATACTTGATTTATATTATATTTAAGTGTGAAAAATCACATAGAAAGACTTTAACTAACACGGCATATAAATCTCAGCTGCCCGACCTTTTCACAGCGGTACTCTCCAAACTTCACCCCTCGGACAATCTGCTGGTAGATGAGGTTCGTGGCGACGTAGTCATCAGCGGGGTTGTGCCAGGGGTTGAAGATCTCCTTCCTGAAGAACAGCCTCCAGGGGGCGTTCCTCTCCTGGGCGCCCTGCTCTTTAGCGTACTGCTCACACTGAGAGACGGCGTCCATGACGTGGTCGCTGCCGCTGCCCAGAGATGACACCTGGAGAGAGTAGAACCACATACGGGTTTACTTTAATATGAATGAGAGGTGATGCATGACTGAGAACTCAAAACATATATACTGGTCTGAAGACAGTGTTGGACCTTGTCGAACAGGGCGATGTACAGGGAGAAGCCGAAGCGATCCCTCAGGTTGATCTTGTCTGCGAGAGCGTTGCAGAGCTCACTGGCCGTCGTAGCCGAGTCTGCCAGGAGGGTCTTGGTGGTCCCGTCCATGAATGTGACTGGCAGCATGATGGGCTTCTTTGACTTGGTGGCCTGAAGGGACAGAAAAGTTAAAACGCGGTGCAGGTTCTTTGTAACTTGGTGCTGCTGTGGACGGTTTATTGAAGTTATTTTAGCAGGAAGCAAGAAGGTATGTTAGACAAGTCAAATCGTATATCCTTCTTTTAATACCACTTAAAAACTCATGAAGAAAAGCACATCCAGTACCTGCAGTTCTAACCAAGATGGCGGCTGGGTCCTTGTGCGGTTGACAAATGTCCTCCTCAACCTTTCCTCACAATATGGAGCGTAACCAGGGGGACCGTTTATCAAAAATGTCCGTAAGTACTGACAACAGAGGAAGAGGAGAGAGGGGGAAAAGAGAGCAAAAAGAGCAAACAGAGGTCATAAAATCAGCAAAATGATGAAACTTTGTGCTCGAGACGAGAAAATACAAACGAAAGAATGAACTGAAGATCATTAGAAAGCACAGGGTGCCCCGTGCACAGCCAACCCGACGTCCTCAGACCAACACTGACACATTACTTTACTGTCACTGTATTGAGATGAACAACGTGTTTCGGCTGAAGCTTCCGATGCTGGGCGAACCAGAGGAAGCTACAGGCAAAACGTGGATAAAAACTTTATTTACTAACTTTATTTGTCCCAGAAGGGCGTTTGATTTTTGTTGCAAGACAGTAAAAGGACAGCAGAACTGCGAAAAAGTTCACACACAAAAACAAACAATTAACACAGAAGCCAAAGGTGACTTGCCGCCGGTCGCAGCACGAGCGTGCGCGCTGGTTTACGGGAAAATACCGTGAAATTGCTCTCAATAAAGGGACAGTAAAGTATTTTTTTATTTTTTTTAAAGATTTATTTTTGTGCTTTTTGTGCCTTTAATTGAGAGGTAGGACAGTGGATAGAGTCAGAAATCAGGGAGAGAGAGAGAGAGAGTAGGGAATGACATGCAGGGAAGGAGCCACAGGTGGGATTTGAACCTGGGGCGCCCGCTTGGAGGATCATAGCCTCCATAAACGGGGCACACGCACTAACCACTGCACCACCAGCGCCCCCATTAAAGTAGTTCTAAGCGTGCCACGGTTTATTTATCTTTTCATCTTTAGAAAGGCGTTATAAGCGACACATGCCAAAAACATAAATTTTTTGATAGAAGGGTGAAAAATCCATCTTAAAATGTGAATTACAAACTGTTTATGTTCGTTAATGTAGCTAACACATAAATCTTGAAATTTTTTCGCTTCATAAAACAGAAATATTTTACTGAGTTTTGAGATAACTCGAATATTTTTGTCCAGATGTTGACAGGAATAAAGAGTTGGATAGAAGGTGGTACATTTTTTTAAAGCAGCAGTGGAAACATTCTTTTTAATGTATCAATTATCTTGACATTATCAAATACTTCTTAAATCTGTGGTCATACGTTTAGCTTAATCTCAGAGTTCCTATGTATACGAGATATGAGATGGTATATCATGTCTTTAGGATGCTGCCATCAGGCTCATCCACATGAAGTGACTTTTCTTACCTTGACAAACTTCTCTGACGGAGCAAAGCAGCCGACGCACAGAGACAGAAGGATCCAGCCGCGGGCGTGGCTGCTCTTGGACGGATTCTGAGAGAGCTGTTTGCAGATCTGACAGTAGATCTCATCCCTGACACAGAAACGCAACAGCTGGATTAAACACAATGGATAAAACCTTCTGGATTTAATCATCTCGCCGCCTCTACTTTTGCTTTGAACGTTTTCCCCTGTTAAAGGTCACATATCATGTAAAATACACTTCACTATGTTTCTCTAACTCTAACGTGTCTCTAGTCCGTCTACAAACCCCCCTCTTATCAGAAAAGTCCATCCTCTCCATCTTTTGCCTGCTCCACTTTTCAGAAAATGTGTGCTCAAACAGGCCGTTTGGAGATTTTCCCTTCATGACATCACAAAGGGCAGTAGCCCCTCCCCCAGGTGGGTGACACTCCCACAGCTAGGTGTTTGTTCTGCCCTCTGAGTCTGCCTTCTCACCGTAAACAATAGGACATGGAGAGAGAAAGAACCGAGTACACCTAAGCTCTTTCAGAGAGGGGGGCGTGGTCAGACACAGCTCATTTACATATTTAAAGGTACAGACACGGAAACAGCCTGTTCTGAGCAGGGCTGAAATAGAGGGGTTTATAGGCATGATCAAATACAGGATCAGAGTGGATTTAGAACAAGAAACTTCACACACATGTTTTGAGGAGCTCTGAGACTTATTTAAACTGGTTGAAAAAGGAGGAGAATATGTGACCTTTAAGAAAATATAGAAATGCATAAATCGTTCAAAAGTTTCTAGTTTCAGTCATCATGAAACACATCGTTACATGTGCATCATCACATATTGGATTAAGTCTGAAGTTGAAATGACAGAACAACATTTGAATGAAGGTCACCTGAGAGCGGGCCGTAAGATGCCGTTGCCGATGATGAAGTGAAGCTTCTCCAGGTTGGAGGTGGGCCTGTCCTCCAGCATGCTGTTCCCCTGGACGCCATAGTCCCCCTCTGTGAGCCGCCTGGTCACCTGACACAGGAAACAAAGAAGAAAAACTCTAAGACTGAGCTCCAACCGTTAACACGTTTCTCTTATTACACTGACATTAACCATTGACTGGATCTGTTCTAAACTGAGAGACCCTGTGATGGACACTGTAAGATATTTTATACCACAAGTTATCTGAGGCACTCCATCCCTGCTAGTTTTTCTAACGTGGTATCTGAGTCTTGGTTTTCCTTATTCTGGATCTTTTACTGCTAAATGTTGTCGTATAAAAAGCTAACTCTGGGTTTAAACGTCAGGAGAAGATGCTGGCTTGAATCGTACCTCCTCTGTGATTTTTGTTTTCCTCTTCAGAGTGAGAGACACGAGTTTATGTCGGATACTGTTCCTCTTCTGGCCGTCTATGGA
This sequence comes from Labrus mixtus, assembly GCF_963584025.1. Lineage (NCBI taxonomy): Eukaryota > Metazoa > Chordata > Actinopteri > Labriformes > Labridae > Labrus > Labrus mixtus. The sequence continues at coordinate 3,351,843 of NC_083625.1, forward strand.
GCTGTTCTGTTAACACAAACATGAAAACGTAGTTAATCACACAGCAGACCTGATGATAAGAAAAGCTAACAAACATCATAAAGAGTAACTTGAACAATGTGTCCCATCAGCTTGGTCTCACCTCTCCCTCCACCTGCAGCTCCTGCAGCTCCCTCTTGTACGTCCTCTTGCCGAGGGTTTCGTAGATTTTGGTCATGACCGGAATCTTTTCACTGCCGTCATTGATGACCATCTGACATTTTGGCTCCGGGAGGTCACCCATGAATCTCAGCACGGTGATCCACACCGCTAACGCAGCCTGGAGAACAGGAAATCGTGGTTAAAATCAGCTCAGGTATGGTGAGTTAGTCCTTTTGTTGCACGTCAGTCACAAAGTGTTCTTAGCGTAAATACTCAAAAGTGCTTTTCTGCTTTTTTGAAAATGAATACAAGTCAGAACATTTGTTTTTCAGCATGCAAAGAAGGCAAAGAAAGAAAGAAAGAAAAACATAAAAGTGTAAAAACTGCAGTTCCTCTGATGGCCACTTGAGGCTAACTCCAGAAGTGAGTCAATCCTCCCTTGAGCCTTATTTAAAGTCTTTATGTGATTTTTCACACATAAATATAATATAAATCAAGTATATCCTCTGAAAATAACTCTGTGAGTCATGACTGTCTACAATGGGTGTAACACCCGAGTCCCACTGTCTGTGATGTTTTCAGAGTTTTCAGAGTCCTATCTTCACTTTGTTTACATCGCCAGGACGGCCGGCTGACTCCTCCCCTCGTGTATAAAAGTTGTTTAATTGAGGGACTAGAGAAAAGAAGAATAACATACTGTACTCACTGCTTAACTGTGTTTCTAGATCACGCTCATTTCAGGTAAATTTACATGCAGTGTGAAGATACGAGCATAATAAAGATCGCTAGCATTAGCATGCTAACACAACAATGCACCGCGAGTTGTTTTGGTTTCATGCTGGTGCTCAAGGGCGACATCTGCTGGATCAAAAAATCACATATAAAGCCTTTAAAAAAAGCCCAAATTTGCATCAGAACTCGACTTATAAACAACCTAAAAAAGCTTCTGGTCGTTTTATGTTATTTTTCCATTCATGACAACTTTGCAAAGGGAACCAAAGGTCACAAAACAGAATATCACAATCAAGAGAAACCTTGAAGCCACTATTTAATGTGTCAAACTAAGGAGGGCGCCGGTAGCCTAGCAACAAGTTCATGCGACCCATGAGGGCTTCTGTGAGAGCTTCGAGGGCTACAACCATGAAAGCTGCCGGCCCGGGTTCAATCCGACCAAGTTTTTCTCTCCCCAATTTCCCCCCCAAAACCTCAGGATAGTCTACTTGTTATGTCAAGCTAAGCTAACTATCTACAAGCCTCAGTTGCATCCTGAACATACGGACGTGTGAGTCTAGCTCAAGGCAAAAAATGTATTATTGTTTTATCTGAATTGGTGAACTATTCCTTTTTTTGATGACCAGGAGGAGATGAAGGACGCTGTCAGGCTCTCACCAGCTGGTCTCCTTCGTCCTCGTGGAACAGCAGAGGTTGTTTGAGCGGCCGTCTGATGTATGTGTGAGTGGAAACGCCCTGGAAGTACGTGGCGGCAAACTTGGAGAACTTGTACTCGGACAGATCTTCGTCCTCCTCGTCGGGTAACGGCAGAGCTTCGTTCAGCTCCTCTTCTTCAGCTCCCTCAACGTGAGGAGTGTTCTCCAGGTCCTGAGAGAAAGAAATGAAACAGTTTCACATACAGACATGAAAACAGGGGAAGACAAATAATGTGTTCATAAAGAGAAGAACGGAGGTTTTAATGGAGACACATTTCAGGACAGCTCCACCTGAGACAGCTTCCTTAATATGACCAAGTTCAGTTCATCGAGCCACTCACCCTTCCTTTCCTTTCCTCTCATCCATTCACCCTCCTTCCTTTCCTCTCATCCATTCACCCTCCTTCCTTTCCTCTCATCCACTCACCCTCCTTCATTTCCTTTCCTTTCCTCTCATCCATCCATCCACCCTCCTTCATTTCCTCTCATCCATTCACCCTCCTTCCTTTCCTCTCATCCATTCACCCTCCTTCCTTTCCTCTCATCCATCCACCCTCCTTCCTTTCCTCTCATCCATCCATCCTCCTTCCTTTCCTCTCATCCATCCACCCTCCTTCCTTTCCTCTCATCCATCCACCCTCCTTCCTTTCCTCTCATCCATCCATCCTCCTTCCTTTCTTCTCATCCATCCACCCTCCTTCATTTCCTCTCATCCACTCACCCTCCTTCATTTCCTCTCATCCATCCACCCTCCTTCCTTTCCTATCATCCATCCACCCTCCTTCCTTTCCTTTCCTCTCATCCATCCATCCACCCTCCTTCCTTTCCTCTCATCCATCCACTCTCCTTCCTTTCCTCTCATCTGTCCACCCTCCTTCCTTTCCTTTCCTCTCATCCATCCATCCACCCTCCCTTCCTTTCCTCTCATCCATCCACCCTCCTTCCTTTCCTCTCATCCATCCACCCTCCTTCCTTTCCTCTCATCCATCCACCCTCCTTCCTTTCCTGTCATCCATCCACCCTCCTTCCTTTCCTTTCCTCTCATCCATCCACCCTCCTTCCTTTCCTCTCATCCATCCACCCTCCTTCATTTCCTCTTATCCATCCATCCACCCTCCCTTCCTTTCCTTTCCTCTCATCTATCCATCCACCTTCCTTCCTTTCCTTTCCTCTCATCCATCCATCCACCCTCCCTTCCTTTCCTTTCCTCTCATCCATCCATTCACCCTTCCTTTCCTTTCCTTTCCTCTCATCCATCCACCCTCCTTCCTTTCCTTTCCTCTCATCCATTCATTCACCCTTCCTTTCCTTTCCTTTCCTCTCATCCATCCATTCACCCTTCCTTTCCTTTCCTCTCATCCATCCACCCTCCCTTCCTTTCCTTTCCTCTCATCCATCCATTCACCCTTCCTTTCCTTTCATCCTTCCATCCTCCCTTCCTTTCCTTTCCTCTCATCTATCCATCCACCCTCCCTTCCTTTCCTTTCCTCTCATCCATCCACCCTCCTTCCTTTCCTCTCATCCATCCATCCACCCTCCCTTCCTTTCCTTTCCTTTCCTCTCATCCATCCACCCTCCTTCATTTCCTCTCATCCATCCACCCTCCTTCCTTTCCTCTCATCCATCCATCCACCCTCCCTTCCTTTCCTTTCCTCTCATCCATCCACCCTCCTTCATTTCCTCTCATCCATCCACCCTCCTTCCTTTCCTCTCATCTATCCACCCACCCTCCCTTCCTTTCCTTTCCTTTCCTCTCATCCTTCCACCCTCCCTTCCTTTCCTCTCATCCTTCCACCCTCCCTTCCTTTCCTCTCATCCTTCCACCCTCCCTTCCTTTCCTCTCATCCTTCCAAGTCTTTCCCCACTCTCTCTCTCTCCCCAATTTCCCCCCCAAAGCCTCAGGATAGTCTTGTTGTTATATCAAGCTAAGAGTTAGGGTTAGGGTTGCATCAGTACAATGAAACACACAAACAAACAGAACTGGAAAATGGCGCTTTACAGTAATGTTTACGTTTCCTATTTCTGAGAAAACATCTCGTATTTGACCTGCTGATTGGATCATCAAAGTCTAAAAGTTCATTTTTGCAGAGGGAAACATTTTTGACTGCTCCAGATTTCATTGCAATCCATCCATTGGTTGATGAGATGATTAACTCAAATCCATAAATGTCAAACTAAAGGTGGCGCTAGAGGAAGAGTCAGAGGTTTATAAAGTCAACAGGATCAGCTGGATCATCTGATAAATTCACATTTTGGTTGCATGGATAAAAACTGAATCCAGATGAAATCAGTGCAAACATTGTTGATGGGAACACACAGCAAGCTCATCTATTGGACTACAAATCCCACAAACACACACCTCAAAACCAGATGGTGCCTGTCCGTCCTGGTTGGGCAAAGGCCCCGAGTTCCCCAGGAACCCGAACATGCGGTCGACCATGTCGGAGTGATCCACGGGCTGCTCCTTCTCCCTCTCCATCTGCTCCAGCAGCTCCTTCTTCCTCCTCGCCTCCTCCCTCTCCTCCCTCTCTCGCTCCTCCTGCTGCTGGGCCAGTTGGACGAGCCTCTCCTGGTGTTTCCTCTCGGCCTCCGCCTTGGCCCGCCGAGCCGTCATCAGGTTTCGCAGCTGCTCCTCCTCGGCCAGGCGCTGGCGCTCGGCCTCCTGCCGATGCCTCAGCTACGAGGAGAGGTGAGACAGGAAAGAGAGAGAGAGAGGACAGAGGAAGAAACTGGTTAGCGTTTAGCTCCTGTTAGCATTTGACAACTTGTGCGATTAAAGCTAGAGCTGAGATTTGAGTGCAAACATTATATTATCTGTTTGAACAGATAACTTTTTTGAGCTTTTTGTTGATGCTGTTCTACAAAAAAATATGACCAGACAACAAAAAGCAAAAAAATATGAACTACAAGTCTAAACGTCTACATGCTGACATGACAAGGAAGCGATAAGAAGTGAAGGTCTTAAGGACAGCACAGAGAAATGACAACATGCAACGGAAGCCGCCTCTGGTTCGCACTCGAGCTGCTTCCCAAGAGCTCACCGACTGAACTTCTTCTTTGTGGAGCCCGACTGGAGCTGTAGACCTGCTGAGCAGTTCTACTTCATACTTTTCTATTCATATCTCAACAAAGCTGATAACAAAACTGAGATTAAAAACAACAAAACATTTAGAGAAAACAAATCATTTATTCAGCGTTTTGGTTTTTAGAGCAGGGAAAGAGAAAGAAAGGGTTAACGGAGGCAGATCAGAAGACGTACCAACAACACAAACATGATGACAGAACAAACAAACAGTTTCACATACAGACATGAAAACAGGGGAAGACAAATCATGTGATCAACAAAAAGAAGAACGGAGGTTTTAATGGAGACATAAAACCAGCTTCATCTGAGAGAGCTTTCTTAATATGACCAAGTTCTCAGTTCATCGAGCCACCCTGACAACTGTTTTCTGTTTAGTGAAATCAGGTTACTTTGTTTGTTTCTTTTTTTGCAGCTATTCTTGTTTTGATTTACTGTATAAATGAAATGTTCAAAGGGTAGGCATAACAAGCCTCGGCTTCATCCTACACCTTTTCGGCCATTGTTTTTTTTATTTTTTATTATTGTTTGTGTATGTTCTATGCTTTGTGGTCATGGAATGAAATAAATATTTACTACTACTATTTACTATTACCCTCCCTTCCTTCCTTCTCATCCATCCACCCTCCTTCCTTTCCTTTCCTCTCATCATTCATACGATCTATCATTAAATATCTATGGTGGTTGTGTCATGGTCCTTGCCAGCGACGGTTTCTTTGGGCAGGGATTGGCTTCATGTGCAGAAATGTAAAAGTAGTAAGGTTTGTTTTTTTCACTCTTTATACGACTGAATGCACTAAAGAGTGCCACTCCATGAATGTGTAGGAGGAGAAACACTCTGAAAGGTTTCTCTCTTATCCCCGTTTGTACAATTCAACAAGTGGAAACTGCAGATAGAGGTGGAGGAGGCGGGAGCGTGAAGGCAGCACGAGGCTTACACACTGTGTGATTTAACTGTACTGTAAATCATCGAGTGAACAAACTGACAGATTTTGGCAAGATGACGAAGAAGCACTCAAAGAATACCACGTTCCAAAATCTTGTAGTGTAATTATCTATTTTATTATTTAAAGAAGTCCTGTTGGGGACTAGACTACCAGGGGAACTGGCACCTTGAGCTCTTCTCTCTCTCTCTCTCTCTCTCTCTCTCTGTCTAGCTAGCCTAGCTTTCCAAAAAGTCAATATAAACACAAAACATTGTGATGCGTTCGGATGAAGCTCAAGATCAGCTACCCTCAGAAAACATTTTGTGCCAATTAAGAGGAGAACAAAAAAAAACATTCAGGAGGAACATGTGGCAAACCCGGGCACGGTGTAAAACTTGTTTCCACACATATTTTAAGTTTTAAAAAACAAGGTGAAGAAAAAAAGATCTGCACACCAAGAAGCGTTAGGATGACGGATTTATTGACATTTCAAGCCAACTTGGGAGCATCTTGGTGTTTTGTGTTTTTGGATCCAGCACCCACTGAGGGATCATTTTTTAAATTATTTTTTCATAGTTTTAAAAACAAGAGGAGTTTTAGACAGCTTTTGTTTTTTTTTTTGCACGGAGCCAGGCTAACTGTTCGACCTGTTTTCAGTCCTCTTTGCTAATCTCTGCAGCTCAATCACTGCCCAGCCTTCAGTCCCCGGACTTGTGCGCTGCTGCTGGACTCTTCTAAGTGTGCATCAAAGCCACATAGGCTGCTGGTCATACCTACATCTGAAGGTATGATCAGCAGCTACATGAAACCATAGGATAGCATACATGACAGAGGTAGAGGTGTCTATCTTCTCGACCTGATTTCAGCAAGTAAAGAACTAAGCCAATGTAAAAAAACATCAAAATAAACTTTTATGTATTTGTTAAGATGGTTCAGAAGTTTAGTTTGGCGGTGTGTAGAAAGATTAAAAACAGTAAGGCTTCATAAGAACCTATTCTCTCCCCTGTGTTTTTCTTCTGCCCTCAGCACCAGTAGCCCTCTCCCAGTGACAGGCACGTCCCATGATACAGGTGACAGTAGTAAACGTTAGACTTTACCTCTGCCCGCAGCCTCAGGCAGAGGCGTCTGGCTATCATGCCTCTGGTGTAGGCCTGCAGGGTCAACACGGCGCGGAGACGTCGCCAGAACGCCTGCCGGACGAGGAAGCCGCGACAACGCGCCTGAATGAAGGTCACGTTGAGGCGGGTCAGCCGGTAACTTCTGTAGAACCTCCTCGCCCTGTAGACCGCCTGGAGCCGCAGGAAGCCACACTTCATCTGAGGGACGGAGACACGATTTAAAATACAGAGATGTTAGTGAAAACATGAACTTCATTTGAAGATACGATCAGAGGAGTTTATCAGGAGAAACAAAAAGCTGCATCACTTGGAGAATATGTTGGGCCACGCAGGCTTAGGACAGTCAAACCATGGACTTGGGCCTTTGAGTTATTTACTGAGATCACAAAGAGGCCTAAAAGGACTCTTTATCCCAGAATCCCCTGCGGTACTTCACACCTACGTGTGACGTAAAGGGGGGACCGGAACCTGAGGGAGACCCCACAGGAAGGCGGCCAGGTGACAAAACTCTGAGACTCCCCTCGTTCTACCTCTTTCCACGCGCTGACTTGAAGTGCTCGGAGACACAAGCTCACCTCCTGTTTCCTGCAACAATCTTCCTTTGTTTTAAGTTTTGGCGCGCAGGTAATCCGCGGCCGGCAGTGTTCCAAATTCCGAGCTCGGATTGTCCAGTGAACGCGTCTCAGTTTCTCGGAGAGCGTCAGGCTATAACAGATTATCAGAAAGATAACGGTCTTATTCCGTCCTGCAACGAAAGGACATCAACGGACATCTTTCCCCTCGACGGAGAACCAACGAAGCCGCTCTTGCCGTAAGGGACCCTCGCCGCCATCAGACGCCTCTGCACCAGGACGGACAGAAGATCTGTTTTATCGCCGGACTCCTTTTTCCTTCACCGATCGCAGGCAAAGCGATTCACAAGTGAGGCTTAATTAGGTCTGGGCAGAATTAGCTTTAGAGAGTGTTTTTAACAATTGATTGATTGAAGCAGAAACTGTCATTTTTATCTTTGTTGGACCGTCGCGTCCTGAGTTTTACCTGTTTAAAACTCTTGTTGTTGTTTCGGACCGCTGCGTACTATATGTGTTTAGCGTAACAGCGTTATAACCGGGTATTATTCTTCTGATCAGAAAGGCCAGTGTAAGCCGTATTAACTTGAATTCGGCCATTGGTTTGTTTCTGTGAATGGAGGGAATTACTCCGAGTTGTGGTGCGGGATTCGGACTGTGATCCGGCCTCTTCAGGCACGCATTTCTCTCCTCCTCTACGCTCCTCTTCTATCTTTTTTTTCTTCCCCTTTGACTAACACACACACACACACACACACACACACACAGAGAGATCTATACACTCATGGCCATCCAGACGCCTCAGAGACACAGATCGTGTAGGGCCGAACTCGGTCTCTTTTAGACATTAAGGCCACATTAGGTCTTTGTTAGGTGTGCGCCATCGGAAGGGCGACCACGTGGGACGAAGCAATCTCCCCCTTTTCTTCTTCCCCCCCTCTCTCTCTCTCACACATACACACACACACACACACACACACACACACACACACACACACACACACACACACACACACACACACACACACCCCTTCCACAATCCGTGCTTGATAATGTCTGTTTGTTTAGATTAGTTTATGATAGTTATTTGTTTGATGAAGTTCATTGATTTTGGATTGATGTGGCTTTGTTTAAATAAATTCTGTTATAATTTAAGAGAGCAGTTGTTTGTGATTACTGGTGTATTTGCATTGTGATATAAGCTGGGTGCGAAGGCTTTGTGTACGGATTCACGCCTTCAATTTATTAAATATAGTTATTAATTATTAATAATATTAGTAATTAAATAACTAATTTGAGACTGATTTGAGTGATATTTTGGTTATATTTCCCTGAGTACAGGGTGGTGCCCCAAAACGAGATTAAACATAGTTTGATGATATTTTATTTATATTATTAATAATCAAGTATAATTATTAAAGAATATAACCAAAATTGACTTGATACAACCCCAACAAATATTCAACCAGCTGCATAAAGAAAAGGTACATATTGATGTTTGCATGTATATTTGTGAATGCATGTGTGTGCATGTAGATGTAGAAGTATTTGTCTGGTCTTCAACCTTCCTAAAAGAGCACATGTCACTCCGCTGTTCCTCTCCTTACTCTGGCTCCCAGTTACTGCTCGCGTCAAATTTAAAACTCAGCTGATCGTTTGCTCTTACTGACATTGTTCCCTTTTTTCTAGATCCTTGCTTGTGTTGTACTTACTCTCTGATGTACGTCGCTTTGGATAAAAGCGTCTGCTAAGTGAATTGTAGAATTGTAGAATTTGTCGACTCATTTGATGTTAGGTTTCATGTATGGGTACTTTTTTTAAAAATCCTTTGCTTTGAAAATCTCCAAAACTGTTTATCTAAACCTCTGTTACTACTGTATACATCCCTTTTTAAAATTGTATTTATACTGAACATTTAAATAGATGTATATTTTTGGTAAAATCAGGATATTTAGAAGAAAAGGGCGAGAGGGACATCCTTTAAATTAGCTGAAAGGAGATGCCCTTGTGGGCGGCCTTGATTACAAGGCATCAATATGAGCTTCATTCTGTTAAAAACCAGATGAAAACTTCTCACAGGAGCTTTTATTAGTAAAGTGAAACTATTTTAACCAATGCAAAGCCACAAAACGATGCTTTGAAGGAGTGAAAGACTCACAATTTTGTAATTCCTCCTGCAGCGATAACCCCTCCAGACCTTCTGGAGGAAAGTCACAGCACTCCTCAGTTTGAGGAAGTAGGTCCTAGGAAATGAACAGAAGCCAAATATTTAAAACCAGCGTTAAAAACAATGTGTCCTGAGTCACCTCCATTACTGCAGAAAAGAAAAAGAAACATGGACAACTACATACATACAAATAGAGCCTGTGATAAAAAAACACACACACACAAAGAAACACAGTGAGTCCTGCACATTCCTACCTTTAGACTTCACTGATGAGAATGACACTTTGTTCTTTAAAGTTGTTTACCTCTCTCTGAGTCCACGCACGGCCTTTTGGATGAGGATGACCTTGTCTGTGATGGCGGTGTCCCTCTCGACCTCCAGCTGCATGTCGTGGTGGTCCTGATCAGAAAGTGGCAGACACAAAGTTTAAAAAAAAAGGTAATGAAGTTTGGGAATTAGAAAGCTGATCCAAACTGTCAGGAGTCCTCAAGTCCTGTTATCTGTGTGGAAATGTGGACAACTAAAGCAAACTAGCTCAAAGTGGTTCATGCATTTATTCCTAATCTAGAGACCCTGTGTTGTTCAGGAGCCAATCAAATCAGTCACTTGATGTTATATTGGCATGTTGCTTCTACTTTTATTTGCTCTTGTATTCAAAATATTTCTAACCCACAATGGAAAAGGGCATCTGAAGTGTGTGGATGAAGATTTGTGTCTTCAGTGGAGATGTGTGAGTCTTTGATCAAGTACTAAAGACAGAGTCGGAGCTGTACGGTTTGGGCCTCATTCATCAATATCTTCTTAAGAAGTTTTTTCTTAAGTTGTTCTTCAGAAGATTTTTAAGAAGACTTGACATCAGATTCACCAACGTGTTCTTAAATGACTGAATTGTTTGCAGCTGTGTTCTTCTCTCCTCATGTTCGTATGTTGAAATCACGTGCATTTTGTGTCTTATTAGCATAGGTAACCGCCCACTAATGCCCATAAAAGGGCATGACTGCAGGGCCCTGCAGACACACATGCTGGTAACAAATCCCACATAAGAAAACCTCGGTGAATCACAGAATCTTACTGAAAAGTTCATAGAACTTAAGAACAAATGTTGTTCTTAAGAACGGTTGTTTTTCGGTTTCTTGATGACAAAAAACAAACAACCTTCAGGAAAATCTTGGTCTTTCCGATCTGCCAGTCATCATGTTTCCCCAGCCGGGCCTGGACGATCACCTCACAGGTCCCTCGTAGGTCCTCCTGGAAGGAGAAAGAAAAAAAACCAAAGAGATGACGATTCCTGGAACCAGAAACCGACTCAGCCTACTCTGTGTGATCTCAAAGGACGAAACATGTATTGATGCACAACTGCTTTCATCCAAACAAATAAAGCCTCCAGTCAACCTGATTGTATTCAGGTATCAGCAAAGACCTCATGAAAGCAGAGAAGAAGAAAAAAACTCCCCCCTTTAATCTGTTTTAAAGAGGATCGTTTTTGGACCTGTATGTGGGCGGGTTTGACGCCAGGCATGAGGACTCGGTAACGGTCCACAAACTCCATGAAGGTGTATCTGATGGGGTAACCGGCCCGCCTGATCCTGATGGTCTCCATCATGCCGGAGTACCGCAGCTGACGAATACACAGCTCCCTGTCAAACAACTGAAATAAAAACACACACACAGAGAAACAGACCGGATGAACGAGAGATTCAAGAGCACAACATGACAGAAGCTGAAGAAAAAACAAAGAGACAAAATACATTTTTACAAGTCAATCTTTTGCACTCTTGAAGAAGTAATCAGAAATTTGTGGAAATAATCTTTAATTAATGTTGAGAGTTTGATTAGAAGATTAATACTGTACTGGCATGTCTATAAGGATAATCCTGCAGCAGGCTAATTTAGCTTAGAACAAAAAAATAAACAGCTAGAAACAGCTTAAAAAATGTCTCTCAAAAGGTAAGAAAAATAAAAAAGCAGAACAGATTCAACATGTTTAATCTTGATTTTAAAAAAAACAACCAAAGCGCATGTGTTGGATTAGTCTACTTTCTTGGCGTCACATCCTGGAGTCTCTTCTCACAGCGACCAAAATATTTCCAGGAAGTAACCGCCCTCCCGCCAAAAACTAGTCTGGCGGATAATCCTCATAAATATAACAACTCGTCGTTTGAACCCTTTTTTTTTTTTTGCACAGTTAGTGAGAGGTCTGATCAGCGGTTCATTGATGTGTAACGTCCAGAGAGATGTTTTCAAGGTTTCACCGTGAAGTCCCTGGATGGTTATGACTTAAAGGGACGTAAAAACAAAGGTTACTTTTGGGATTTTCATGCCTTTAGTTTAGAGATGTGACAGTGGACAGAGAGAGAGAGAGAGAGAGTGGGGAACTACATGCAGGAAAGAAGCCACAGGTCAGATTTGAACCCGTGCCGCCCGCTCTCAAGGTTTAATCCTCTGTACATAGGGGCGCACACAAACTGCAGAGCTACTGGCGCCCAAAACAAAGCAACCTGCGTTTAAATCCTTCAAATAATATGCAGGGATTCCACACACACTCACACATACACACACACACACACACACACACACACACACACACGTAGATAGTTTTAGCCTCACCAAGGGTTTTTTGAGCTCGTTGGGTTTGACACAGCGGACGAAGAAAGGCTGACACACGCTGAGCGTCCTCATCAGCATCTCCAGAGATCGTTTGAACTGACTGCTGAGAGTGGGCGAGCGTTTCCTCGTCTCGACCCCCTGCAAACACGGACACACACACACACACACACACACACACACACACACACACACACACACACACACACACACACACACACACACACACACACACACACACACACACACACACACACACACACACACACACACACACACACACACACACAGACACAGAGGGAAACAATACATAAAACATCGACCCAGCTGACGATGAAGGCTTTCACTGCTCTAAAATGAAAATGAGGGACAATTTTTAGTTGTTGTATCCTCATCAAGTCATTACTTTTTGCCCTTATGAGGAAAACACTCGACTATTAACTATTTCTAACTTTCAGTCTTCAGAGAAAATCTCACAAGACTACTTGTCCATCCTGTCCATGTTTAATGGAAAAACAAAGTCAAGGTCAAATATTTAGTTTAGGTTTGGGAAATGTACAAAGTGACCGGAGTGATGACAAACTGTTCTGCCAGTTTTGAATCTAGGGGTTCAAGCACACATCATTACACAGATATGAGGGAACACAGACAACATGACAGGAGGTCACTTAGAAATGTGTTTTAGACGGTTTGTTGGTTAAATTGTCATGTGAACATACCGTAAAACTTCAAATAAAAGCCCATCCCTATTAAAGTTTTTTTACTAGCCTGGTGTTTACACACATTAAAGATAAAGGCAGGTCTTAATTAGACGCCCCGATGCATTTAGTGTTGCACAAGTCTGCAAGACACAAAGATTCAAGACGACATTTAAAGGTCACATATTATTAAAAATAAACTTCACCATGTTTCTCTAACTCTAACATGTGTCTCTAGTCCGTCTACAAACCCCCCAATGATGAGAAAAGTCCATCCTCGCCGTCTTCTGCCTGCTCCACTTTTCAGAAAATGTGTGCTCAAACAGGCCGTTTGGAGATTTTCCCTTCATGACATCACAAAGGGCAGTAGCCCCTCCCCCAGGTGGGTGACACTCCCACAGCTAGGTGTTTGTTCTGCCCTCTGAGTCTGCCTTCTCACCGTAAACAATAGGACATGGAGCGAGAAAGCTCGAGACACCCGAGCCCTTCCAGAGAGGGGGTGTGGTCAGACACAGCTCATTTACATATTTAAAGGTACAGACACAGAAACAGCCTGTTCTGAGCAGGGCTGAAATAGAGGGGTTTATAGACATGATCAAATACAGGATCAGAGTGGATTTAGAACAAGAAACTTCACACACATGTTTTGAGGAGCTCTGAGACTTTTTTACACTGAAAAAGAGGAGGAGGATATGTGACCTTTAAACCTCAGTGAGCGACAGGCGATTGGACTATGAATTGAAGTTTTACGGTATCAATCAACAGACTCTCCCTGCTGTCTCTGCGATAAAGACACTGCACACCTGTAGGGTAAAAAGAAGAGCTTAAGAAAAGGCCACTTGGAGGGTCATGAACACACACACACAGGGTTTGAATCACCTCATGTAGCTAGAGACTGTTGATTACCTTGGGAGTGGGAGTGCTGGGCTGCTGATAGCCACACAGAAACTGATGCGATTGTAAAAAGACAGAGGAAACAGAAGAGAGAGAAAGCGCAGTGAGAGGAGGGGCGTGCAGTTAGCTAGAGGGAGTCACCAGAAACAAACTTTTTAAATCAGCAGGTGAGAATGATTACGGCAACATTACAAGTCAACATGCAAGCAGAAATCTAGTGGTTTAAGAGGTTGTTTTTTTGTTGTCTCACCATGGCAACGTCAGCCTGGAAGATCTGCTTGATGAACTTGTTCTTGGACGAGTGGACGAGCTGGATGATGTCCGTGTGGAGGCTGTCTCGGTTTTTCTCCAAGAATCCTGAGAGAGTTTCAGAGACGGACAAAAAACTGTTCTTTTAATTTTTTAAGTTCTGGTCCAGTTTGTTTAAACACCGTTACATCATCATAGAGCGCTATTGGCTGACTTCCTGTTTGAATCTAAATAAAAAACAGGAAATGATAGTTCATATAATTTGCACAAAGAGCTGGTTAAACATCCATCCATTATCTAGACTGATTTTTCCTTTTTGGGGTCGCAAGGGGGCTGGATTGCCCAATGACAGGTGATCCTAGCTGTCATTGGGTGAGAGGCGGGGCACACCCGAGCGGCAACCTCCAGTCTTGAAAAATGAAGTCAATGCGGAAGTGCAAAATCCTGCAGTTCGTCCAGTGTCCACTAGAGGCTGGCTCCAGGAACACAGGAAGTCACATACACACCACAGGCAACAAAGCCGTTTTTACAACATAAATAAATATGTTTACAGTCTGGTACAAAAAACCAAATAGGTCCAACAGAGAACTATGGGAGGAAGCCGGAGTACCTGACAAGAACATACACATGCAGAGGGAGAAAATGCAAACAGTCTGTCTGACGGTGATTCGATCCAGGAATTGTCTTGCTGACCACCAACTAATGCCAGATTTTTAAAACCACTGATCTTCTCTGAGTCTTTATATGTGATTCACACTTAAATATAATATAAATCAAGTATATCCTCTGAAAATAACTCTGTGAGTCATGACTGTTTACAATGGGTGTAACACCCGAGTCCCACTGTCTGTGATGTTTTCAGAGTTTTCAGAGTCCTATCTTCAGTTTGTTTACATCGCCGGGACGGAAGCTGACTCCTCCCCTCGTGTATAAAAGTTGTTTAATTGAGGGACTAGAGAAAAGAAGAATAACATACTGTACTCACTGCTTAACTGTGTTTCTAGATCACGCTCATTTCAGGTAAATTTACATGCAGTGTGAAGATACGAGCATAATAAAGATCGCTAGCATTAGCATGCTAACACAACAATGCAGCGCAAGTTGTTTTGGTTTCATGCTGGTGCTCAAGGGCGACATCTGCTGGATCAAAAAAATCGCATATAAAGCCTATAATATCTATGCCTTTATATTCTCCACCAGATATGATGCTGTTAGTGTTTTGTAACGATTGGGGGTTTTCAGGTCAGCTGCGGTTTGGATGCTCGTCACATCTCATCTGACCTTTAGTTTCCCAGAATCCTCTCTTGAGAGTGTGAGTGGAAATATCAGCATCACAAACAAGAAAGGAGCTGAGTTGGAAATCCTGCAGGACGGAATTAAAACACAAAACGAATGAGACTGATAAAACAGAACCCACCTCTGGTCTCGTAATGAACCACACCAGCAAAGTGTTGGATACCAAACTGGGTCTCGTAGCTGTTCTTAGGGGGGATGTAGTTGCAGTTGAGCTTGTGCTGTGAGTTGAGCTTGTACAGCATCGTAGCATCAGTCCCCTAATAAAAACAAAGAAAGTACTGTTCACTTCCTATCATGAATTGTAGCTCCAAAGATTTGACTTTGAAAGCCAAAATAAGTAAAAATAGCAAAAGTAAAGGCACAAACTAGCCAATATATCTGAATAAGAACACAGACTTTATTCATTTAAATGATAGTTATGACTGCTTGTTGTCACCTCCCTTGTATTTCGTACCTTAGGGAACTTGCTCTCCTCGTCGATGAGCGAGATGATGTTCATGGGTTTGTTGGCGATCATGTCCAGAGCGTCCTGGTTGTCGGTGAACTCGATGTGCTGCCAGCTGATGTCCTCCAGGTTGTACTCCTCCTGCTCCAGTTTGAAGACGTGGCGGACGAAGAACTGCTGCAGGTTCTCGTTGGCGAAGTTGATGCACAGCTGCTCGAAACTGAAGCGAAGGGGGGGGGGGGGGAATCAGAGCAGAAAGATGAGAGTTGGACGTACAGACCGAAGGCTGAAAATTGATTTTTTTGACGATTGTTAAACAAATAAATGATGATGGTTTTTTTAGTTGAATCACCTGTTCAGGATGAAGTTCTCAAAACCAAAGATGTCCAGCAACCCGATGGACCTGCGCACGATGCTGCTCTCACAGGACGGCGGTCTGTAAATGGCAGCATTGATCTTATCCACGATCCAGACAAACAGCCGTCCATAGATGCCCTGAAAAAATGAACCCCACAGTCAGTTCATGAATTCCCACAAGGCTCAAATATCTCACAACAAATACTGTATGGACGCCACGAGTTTTGCCATCAATATTAATGATTTTTTATAGGCCCTACACAAACAATCAAGAGTAGCTGAATAGTTCATTTAAAAGATGATTCTGATGTACCTTGACGAAAGCATCCCTGACATCCAGGCCCTGTTCCACGCTGAGAGGCGTAGTGACACTTTCCCCACGCGTGATCAGGGTCCGTGTGGTCAAACACACCATCACGTCTTTAGGCTCCACCTGCAGGGAAGAAGACGGAGAATTAATGACACCAGTGATGGGAAACACAGCTGCAAGATGTGCCTCATTTTTCTTAATAAAAAACGATGCACCATCTGTCTTTTAAAATGAACCTGTAATCAGTTTGTGTTGCATTACTTCTTCAAGAAGTGTTGCTGTTTTTTACATAATAATTTGCTCTTTTTTAAATCAACAGACTAACAAACAAACACACCTCCATGAGTGAGGCAGCAGTGACCAGGTCAGGTGATCTCACAACCACACAGGCGTCCAGGTTTTCAAATGTACGAGCTGCAGAAAGCAAACAGGATCATCGTTTTTTTCCTCAAATACTGAAATCAGTAATAAGCGTTATATCTAAAGTTCATTCACTATTTTATCCCAAATAACATCTGCACAAAAGTCCTTAAAAATGATGTTTAAAGAGGTGAGCTTCGTGTAAAAACAGCTTTAGAGGAACTTCTAAATATCATGAAACACACCTCTAACCATACTCTCTCAAATTCAAATTCAAATTCAAATAACTTTATTTATCCGTTAGGAACTTCATTTGTGTAAAAGAGCATGAGTGCGCATACAGCTAGACAGAAAAACAACAACAGAAACACACACATACAAGTGGCTCTATTAAAAGCATGATACATAGGTCATAAATAATTGTTATAAGCGGTTAAAAGAGTGGTGTTAAAAAATACTCTCTAAAAACTCCTGTCACATCACTCCTGTCACTCCTTATTACAGGAGCAGTGTTGGTTCATCATACCCTCGAAGCGCAGGTTTCCCATGTGCAGGATGGCCGCCAGCAGCTTGGAGATCTCCCAGTTCTCCGTCTCAGTGAACATGAGGACCTTCATGGCCGCGGTGATGCTGGAGTAATCGCTCAGGTCGTCGCGCCCGTCACACTGTGTGCATCTCCCCTGGAAGGAAAGAGAAACGCGACGTTGAGTTCTCTTTGTAGGATAGTGGAGAGGCGGATTTATTGTTTAGGTCATTTTGAGCCACCACCACTTCAACTTCGAAACATCTCTGCCTTCACCTCAAGTACCATTCAATAAATTAATTCAAACTACATCCACCTGTCTCTGTTTTTGGGTCTCAGAATTACCTGACATCAAAAGCTTTAGATGAAAATACTAGTTTAGCAATTTTTTTTAAATGTATTTATTTAACCTTTATTGAACCAGGTTGGTCCCATTGAGATTAAAAACCTCTTTTTCAAGGGAGACCTGGCCAAGACAGGCAGCAGCAGAAACACAAAGTTACAGACGAAAGAGAGAGACAAAGTACAATTTACAAAACACAACATTTTGGATTAAAAATAGAAACATCTATGAGTCATATCTGGGAATCAGTCGTTCAAACAGCCGAGCTAAAACATCGACATCCTGTAGAATCTGCTTACATGTCTTTCATTTTAGATTTAAAAAGTAGTAAAGAAGTAAAAATAATTTAATCAGATTTATTAATAAAACTGTTTCAATCCAACTCTGATGCCTCTATAAGAGCAGCCGAGGCAAACAGGACAATTGAAGAGTACATTTCCGTTTTCTATCACGTTCCTCTTTAAGCCCATTACCGCTCTCTGTCACCGGGTTGGATTTCCGAGCGGCTCTAAATGCAGCTCAGTGTAAGTCTGTGACACATTCATTCATTACTCTTCATTCAACTTCACCACTCCCTCCCTCTCTCTCTCTCTCTCTCTCTCTCTCTCTCTCTCTCTCCCCATCGGTATTCCTACGCGGGCGATCAGCTGATCGTGGGGCGGTTACCATGGTGAGGTAGGAGTAGTCTGTGGCGAGACCCAGGCCCAGCTTGGACTTCATTTCTGGAGCCATCCCCCTCAGCATGCAGTAAAACACATGGTAGTTCCTCTCATCGGGAGCCTGGAGGAGAACAGGAGGAGGGAAAACTATGTTTACATACATAGAGAGGAACATCCGGGTCATTAAAGTCAAACAAATGCTTTTAAAGAGAGGCCGGGTGATCATCTATGTTTGTTGTTAATTCCAAATATATCCATGAAATGACCAAAACATTTGCTGAGTATTGTAAACCTGTTATATCTTAAGTCTCCATACCACAGAACTGAAAATCAGGGAGAGAGAGAGAATCGGGGAATGACATGAAAGGAGCCACAGGTCAGACTCGAACCCGGGCCACCCGCTTAGATGACTGTATCCGCTGTACATGGGGCGCATGCACTAACCCCACTACTTTTGTTTGTTTAAAGTCAGGGTTGGTAATTTTTCTCCAGATATACTTTTTAAGATTTTGGTGTAAATTGGGTCCTGACAGAAATTGATAACTCATGTTCTCTGAAAAAAGAACGAAGAAAATCCGACTTCTGTTTCAGTTTGTAATCCTGTAAAAACTTCCACCAATGTCTGCCACGAGGTACCAATCTGATGAACCAATCAGACGCCTCCCTGTCTCCCTGCTCGCTTTCTACCCCCTGCATGCACGAGCCTCCACTCAAAGCATGAGCTGAGGTCCGCTTCTGGAGCGACGGTGCTTGTGCATGTAAGTGAGGGGGCGTGGCTTTAGAGGGAGCACAGAGGGGAGGGGTCGGGTGCAGACGCAGCACTGAGGGAATGCTGCTTTCAAAATCATGCTAGTTTTCTAAAATGACCAACCCTGCCTTTAGTTGAGAATAAAGATGTGTTTCTTCTTGGCTGAGCTGTGCGCACTGTAAAAACTAAAATCTTAACGTGGGCTCATAATAAGTGGAACGAGATGTTTAAATACAGTCGGGTAAGATTCTTGTCTTTGCAGTGTGATCGATGATCCAGTGTCTCACCTGTCGACACACGCGGGACTTTTCCAGCAGGTACTGCTCGATTTTGGCTCCTTCGATGGCCCCTCGTCTGTTGAAGTGGATATCTATATACTTCCCGAAGCGGCTGGAGTTGTCGTTGCGGATCGTCTTGGCGTTTCCAAAGGCTGAAAGCATCGAGAAGACACACACACACACACACACACACACACACACAGAGGTGATGGACAGAAGAACAGAAGCAGAGACAGAGCTGGGTAACAGTGGAGTCTGACGATCGGTGATGTAGCTTTAATGTATAAAGTGACTGACACGACTTAACTACGCTGACCTGATGTTTCAGGAGTTAGTTTAGACCTCTAAGGGGCCTGTGTCTGCCTGGTGTTCTTTTCTGAGGGCCGGATTCATTTTTCAATTGTTCCCAATGTGGAGAGGGAGCGGTTGCAGCAGCAGGCTTTCTGAGCCTGAAAGTCTTTCAACTTTTCAGAAGGACGCTGGACGTCACCAACACTCTGTACTTCAAACTATATGATGATATATAATGATTTTTGTATCCTGTGGCTCGTGTTGTGTACCCACATCCTCCTCGCTCTGTGTCTGATAGCGGGGTCGTCGTTATTATTAAGATCTGTCATCCAGACAGAGTAGGAGGGAAAGCATCCTTGAAGCTCATATTTTAGGAAAAAATACAATAATCTCACATTTAAAAGAGTAAAAAGCAACAGAGCCGTGTCGGTCATGCAAGAGACTGTTGTCATAGAGACAAGACGCATGTGCAACGCTTTTATTCACAGTGAACAAACGCTTCATCCACGCAGCACTTTTCTGCTAGATGCACACAGGCCGTTAGGCTCAAAGTTTATTCTTTAGCTCGGAAACAATTTAGAATATTTTTTTTTTGAACATCCACGCTTTCATGAAAACCGAACAAACTCGTCCTGCTCTTTCATTGTTTGATCGTTTGATATTACTTCTACCGATTGATCATTACAAGCTCAATTTTAATGAGTGAACTCTGAAATCAGAGTACTTTGACAACCGAGAGGACAAAGTCATGAAAGGATACTCAAACTATTTCTGTACCTCAGCCAGACTTTTTCATATTTTGGGTCCAAAATGAAAAAAAAGGATGAATAGTTTTGAGAGTGGTTGAGCGAGTAGGTTAAGGGTGGGACACTGCAGATCTGTCACTGACATGCTCAGTTTGTTGTTGTAGGTTTATGACAACATCATAAACAGGATCAAAAATATGTAAAAACAGAACCCAGGTTTAAAAACACAAGAATGGCCCTTTTAGGAAAATTACACTGTGAACAAAATATTACACAAATTGTTTAACCTCAATCTACTGATGTGTTCGTGTTTCATGTGTTTTTCCCCCCCACAGGATTTTCTCAGTGCATTAGTGGTGACTTTTGGTGCAGTATGAAAACACTGCGGCTGTCTGACCTTCCAGGATGGGCGTGGCCTCCAGGACCTGCTGCTCTATCCAGGAGTGCTGACCACTGATGGCTGCCAGAAACTGCAGGATCAGCTTTGTGCTCTCCGTCTTCCCCGCTCCAGACTCTCCGCTGTTCACACACACAGAGCAGACTGTTACACCATCTTACAACACGCCGTCTCTTTTACCCCCTTTTTCAAACAACCCAGTTCCAGGGCTGGTCAGGTACTGGATCCAGTGTTTAATCTAGCACCAGTTCTTTGTGTTTGGACAGACAAAGAACTGGCTCTGGCCCAGAAAAAAAAAAAGGTTAATGAGTAACATCGACTCCTTTCTGGTCGACAAGAAAGAACAGTGTATGTCAGGGGTTTGTGGGCGGGGTTAATGTTTATAAGGTATAAACTTCAGAAACTCTGTCATCACAGTCCTGAGTTATTCCAGTTAAGGGGCTTCTATAGCTTAAAAAAACAAAAATAATTGACTACAAACAATAACATTTGTAACACCATACAAGTACAAAAAAAGTCTGACAAAATGAGATATTAAAGGCTTTATATGCGATCTTTTGATCCAGCAGATGTCGCCCTTGAGCACCAGCATGAAACCAAAACAACTCGCGCTGCATTGTTGTGTTAGCATGCTAATGCTAGCGATCTTTATTATGCTCGTATCTTCACACTGCATGTAAATTTACCTGAAATGAGCGTGATCTAGAAACACAGTTAAGCAGTGAGTACAGTATGTTATTCTTCTTTTCTCTAGTCCCTCAATTAAACAACTTTTATACACGAGGGGAGGAGTCAGCCGGCTGTCCGGGCGATGTAAATAAAGTGAAGATAGGACTCTGAAAACTCTGAAAACATCACAGACAGTGGGACTCGGGTGTTACACCCATTGTAGACAGTCATGACTCACAGAGTTATTTTCAGAGGAGATACTTGATTTCTACATTTAAGTGTGAAAAATCGAATATAAAGCCTTTAAGTTGAGGGAAATCGCAAAAAAACAACCACAGTCAACACAGCCACACCAGCAACTACTGCATTACTCATGTCGCCACCAAAGGAGAAGAAAAAGATGAAAATAAAAACTACAAATCCCAATGTTGCATCCAACAAAGTGCTCTGTGGATGGAAAGTATAGCAGGAACATCAAAACTCATAATGGGTTAAACGTTCATCTTATTACCAACATTTGAATTCTTTTCAGGAAGGTAATGAAGAGGTGTAATCTGCATTGATGATCCTCCAATGTACACAGTCTTTCTCATTTAATATTCATTGGTCTGTGTTTATTTTTAGTTTGAGAATCAGTGGGAAACATCGATCAGACACACGCTGAATCTGAATTCTCTGCACCAGGGTTTCTCAACTGTCACCGCCCGACAGTCGTCTGTGTACTCTTGTTAATAAATGTGATCACGTTTGATTGGACGTCGACACGTACCTGATGATGCAGCACTGGTCTTTGTTGTTCCGCTGCATGTTGAAGTAACAGTTGTCCGCGATGGCGAATATGTGCGGCGGCATCTCGCCTATCTTCTTATTGGTGTAGAGGCGGATGTGGTCTGCAGTGTAGATGGGCAGCAGCTGGTAGGGATTGACAGCGACCAGGATTGAGCCCGTGTACGTCTGCAGGGACAAGTTAACAAAAGAGTTTCAATGAGCAATTCATCAGTCAATCATTAGTTATGACATCGGGGTCCATTGGGGGTGATATATTGAGTGTCTGATCAGTTTCAATAACTTGATGGTCAACTTGTCTCTTTACTTTTTGTTTTCTTAAAAGGTCACATATGATGCAAAATACACTTCACCATGTTTCTCTAACACTAATACGTGTCCCTAGTCCGTCTACAAAGCCACAATTTATGAGAAAAGTCCATCCTCTCCGTCTTTAACCTGCTCCACTTTTCAGAAAATGTGTGCTCAAACAGGCCGTTTGGAGATTTTCCCTTCATGACATCACAAAGGGCAGTAGCCCCTCCCCCAGGTGGGTGACACTCCCACAGCTAGGTGTTTGTTCTGCCCTCTGAGTCTGCTTCTCACCGTAAACAATAGGACATGGAGCCAGAAAGCACCGAGTACACCCGAGCCCTTCCAGAGGGGGGGCGTGGTCAAACACAGCTCATTTACATATTTAAAGGTACAGACACAGAAACAGCCTGTTCTGAGCAGGGCTGAAATAAAGGGGGTTATAGACATGATCAAATACAGGATCAGAGTGGATTTAAAACAAGAAACTTCACACACATGTTTTTGGGGAGCTCTGAGACTTATTTAAACTTGTTGAAGAGGAGGAGAATATGTGACCAGTAATTTTGAATTGAGGACTGCTTCCCCAACAAAAAAGATTTAAACAGAAAATGTCTTGTGTTGTCTGATATGAAGTCCATATTTGATTGATGAAATTGACCTCAGCTCCAATACAGAGCACAAACTGATGCTGCACAGAGTCAGTATCTACTGCTAATTTTAATTTTAAACACGGTTATTAGTTTGGCCTCAATGAAAACTCAAAGTGGAATCTTGTTCTTTTCCTCATAAAGTCATGGAAACCAAATCAAATGAGTTTAAGTAAAGAAAAAAAATCTCAACCATTTGAAAGTCAAATAACTGTGGATCGTTTTTATGTAGATAAAATAATCAGGTGATCGTTTTGGCTCTTAATATAAAAAACACAGGTCTCAATAACAAGTTAAGGTCCCCACTGTCCTCTGCAGGAATCTGTTTGTTTCCTCTACAGATCGAAGGTGATGGTGTTGTTTATAGTCTGCTCAAATTCACATCGTAGAAGGTCGATGTAAACAGCTTAACCTGATTAAGAACTTAATGAAGCCGCGGCCTGTTGTCCTTCTTTTCTCCATGTAAACAAAGACAGATGAAAAAAGCTCTGCACCTGCTGTGGTTCTTCGCTGTACTGTCAGGTTAACTACACGTCTCTATTCTTAAGACTCTGAGAAGGCTTAAAAACCTTCCTCTTCCAATGAGCCTCCTCTGACTTTGGCTAGCTCTCTTTGGTTTTTTTGCTCTCGTTTTAACTTTCAGATTGGTTTAAAATGGGGTACCGGTGACCTCCCTCCCTCTCTCTGTCTCCCTCTCCCTGATTTCCGCCTCTATCCACTCTCCTGTCTCTACAATAAAGGCGTAAAACTTACATAGATGACGCGTTCATTGTAGCGGATCAGCAGGTTGCGGAGGATGCCGGCTTCGTTGAGGTCGCCCAGACGGATCATGTCCTCCACCCCCTGGATGGAGGTGGGGTGCATGGGCTTGATGTTGGTGGCATACTGAGGGGAAATGGAGTGGTCCTGTGTGAGGGGGGGGGGGGGGGGGGGGGGGTGAAGAAGGGAGAGTGGATTAGATTTCAAACGATTAATATCGCGATTAATTCATGAATTTCAATAGTTAATCATGATTGATCACATTTTTAATTCCATTATTTTTGCATTTCAAAACTGTTTCTGTTGAGCTTTTATTCTGAATTTTTGCTAAGGGTCCTCCCTGGTAGCCTAGTGGTCAGTGTGAGTGCCCATTGTACAGAGGATAAAGTCCTTGAAAGCGGGTGGCCTGGGTTTGATTCCGACCTGTGGCTCCTTTTCTGCATGTAATTCCCAATCTCATGAATCTACCCAGTATCCTGTCTCTCCAATAAAGGCCAAATAAATATATATATAAAATAAAGTTTGAATGATTTTACTGAGGCTTGAACTCATCTCAAAGATCACCAAATCATGTTTTTCAACAGTACAATCAAACCGAGAAGGTACATTTTTCCGACCCAGTTAGAGAATCTGTGTTCTCGTCGTTGTGCTCTTGACTCACCGTTCCTTCATCGTCCAGAACCTGGATCTGTCCGGAGTCACAGAGTTTGACCACGGCTCCCACGGGGACGTCAAACTCCCGGCCCGTTTTAAGGTCCAGCCACACATAGTCCCCCTGAATTTAAAAAACACAGCCACAGTTAATATCTGGATATTCAATAAATGATCAATTAAAGACGATGTGCTTGAGATTAAATGAGAAACTGAAACATGGAAATCGACTCCAGGTCCCAAAGTTTTGCATAATAAATGACCTTTAATTCATCATTCATCATAAAGCACTTGTATATTTTGCGAGTATTGACTCAGCTTAGTAAGAAGAGAATAACTGGGGAATATCAAAGTTGAGTTACACACCCAGTGTTCACCTACTTTTACCACTGCCAACTCTCTGAATGGGAGGATTAAGTCTGAAAAAGGCTTAAATTGGACCCCCCCCCTCAGCCCAGTATTAGGCAGCATGATATAACCCCTGACCTCAGAGCTCGCTGTTGTTTGGGTATTTAACACGTAAGTGAGGAGGACTACATTCAGTACGATATAACCAGGGGGGCGTGTCCAGACTTTTTCAACTGGGGTCGCCCAAAAGGGGCTCAGACTTAAGCAGGGTTGGCATGATGACTGTGTGCACAAACAAACAAATAATTCGCTTGTCCTGTATCATTTCTTAACTTTAAAAAGTGACAGAACAGAGCAGCAACGTAAAGGTCTTCTTAAGTCTGTAGGAACTCATAAAAGACAAAAGTCAAATCAAACCCCTGCAGATGAAACAAAATGCCGCAGCACGACTCGTCTTCAACCTTCCTAAAAGAGCACATGTCACTCCGCTGTTCATCTCCCTACACTGGCTCCCAGTTACTGCTCGCATCAAATTTAAAACTCTGCTGCTCGCTTACAAAACAGCAACAAAAACGTCTCCTCCGTACTTTAACTCTCTCCTCCAGGTCTACACTCCCTCCCCCCACTACGATCTGCCAATGAAAGGTGTCTGATCCAACCTTCACAACAGGGTCCTAAGACGCTGACTAGACTCTTCTCCTCTGTCGCCCCCCGGTGGTGGAATGAACTTCCAAACTCCATGTGATCTGCAGAGTCCCTCTGCACCTTTAAGAAAAAGCTAAAGACCCAGCTCTTTCATGAATACCTACTAACTTAATGATGATGGTCTCCATATTATTGATGATGATGATGGTAATGACGATGGTTTTTGTTTGATAACCACGACTTATAAGATGGTTTCTATACTGATTAGAGCTCTCAAGAACTGCCCTCAATGTTGTGCTTTGCCTCTGGTCACTTCCTGTCAGCACCTGTGTGTCCAATCGGACTCAAAGCTGATCGTTTGCTCTTACTGACATTGTTCCCTTTTTTCTAGATCCTTGCTTGTGTTGTTCTTACTCTCTGATGTACGTCGCTTTGGAGAAAAGCGTCTGCTAAGTGAATTGTAGAGTTGTAGGAAAGTCAACGTACTTGATTTCAACCTAAGTCCCGCCTCTGACAAGGCAAAAAGCCAATCATTGTTTAGGATTTTTGGGTTGGCACTTGGGGTTTGCCAACTAGATTTCAGGGGCCCCATGCCACCCCTGGACACGCCCCTTTTTATAACATCTATTAAAATGCTACAAATAAGTTATATATGATACAATGGAGAAAACCTTGTTGTTATTGAGATATGTCATGGGATTGGTGAAACATTATCACTTATCTCACAAGGTTTCTCTACAAACATTTCAAGCTAACATCGTGCTCTGACTTTTTTGTAATCTCATGGTACTGAAGTCGGGGTCACAGTGAAAAATGTCGCCCTTTGCATTCACACTGACAACTCGACGTCTTTAAGGTGAGCTGCATGTGTGACAACATCAAATGAATGAGATTCATAGCCGAGGCTCGAGAGCCGAGATTGAAGTTTATCTGAGTCATGGTCTGCAGGACTTTGGGGGAGAGAAAAGGGGGGATCAGCTCCTGAATGAGTGAGGAGACTACTTCCTCTGCACAAACTTACAGTAATGTGCGGGGGCTTCAAAATGCTCTTTAGATATCAACAACAATACATTCTCATTAAACCGCAGAGAAGAGTTCAGAGAGACAAAGTGTGAGAATACAGGAAGTAAACGGTCATGAATATGTTGCTGTTCGACTTCCTTATGTAGTTTTTTTAATGCTTTGAGCCTCACAAATCAGATTCTGTGGTTTTAAGGTAAAGGCTCAAAATGTGAAAATCCTTTATCCACAAGTGAAAAACGAATAAAACACAGAACTTAAGAACATCATATTTCTACGTTTGTATTCATGCTTTACATGTTAATGTTGCTTCATAATTAATCCATTCTGTTTACTTGTGCAAGAATCCTATTTATTTATCGACTTCCATCTAATCTTGTTCTGATATTATATAATTGCTTTCTGCTTATCTGGGATCTAAGAGGGCTCCTTCATGAGAAGTGTCATCTTTCAGTGGGGGGGGGGGGGGGGGGGTTAGGGGTCACAGCCTGAAGAGCAAATAACAAAGGTCATCAATAAGAGGAAAAGAAAAAGTGACATCTTGCCCTCTCATAACGGCTCATACTCAAACCTCGTACATTACTCTGCTGTTTATTATCGTTTATGAGGCTGCATATTGTCACTGTTCTGCGTCTGATAAAGACGATGTGCTGCAGAACACCCCAACATGTGCAGAGGTGTGAGGGCCTGTTCTCTGCTGCCTTCAGCTCCAGCTGACCACATTGTGCTGTAAACGTACGACTAGGGACGTAGTTGGCCAAGTGGTTTCGTTTTGCGCCTCATGAACAGAGGTTGTGTCCTGTAATCAGCTGTTCAAACTGTGGGTCCCTTCCTTTATGTCATTCCCCACTCTCTCTCTCTCTCTCTCTCTCCGGTTTCCCACTCTATCCACTGTCCTGTCTAAATAAAGGCAAATCAAGCCCAAAGGAAATCCCCCTCCCCATGTAGCTGAACACTGCAGGACACAAACAATGCTGATAGTCTATTTTAAAGTCTTCAGCCGACGGGGAGAATGACTGTAGCTTCAGCCACATCTTTTGTATGTCATCATGTTTATAATGATCAAGTGTAGGTCCTTATTACAACTCAGTAAGTCTGGTCGAGCAAAAAAAGAGGGAGATTGTAGATCATTAAAAACAGACATGAGTCCTACCTGCTGCAGAATGACCATGGTTCAGCCTCAGGTCGATACCAGGACATCAGAAGACACCATGTGTGGGCTCTGGACGGGGGAGACAAATCACAGATATGGTTAAACTGAAAGAACAAAACATGTCAAAAAGAGTATTTCCACAGGAAGTACAAAACATCATCGGCATAATTCAGATTCAACCTGACGAACCCTTGTGTCCTTTTGGCATGTTTTTTTTTTTTTTAAGTTTGCGCCGACCTCTGAGAGAAAAGGTCGACTCTTTAGGTAATTTTAAAAACTCTATTACATGTTGTCGCTCGTCACTCATTTTGTCGGTCTGGTGTTTGATGCCTGGCAGGTAGTCAGCAGTGGGTTTTTAGAACATTTATGTGGAAAATGAGGTCAATCACGACGGACTTTTGAGACCGAAAACCCAAACAAGGAACTCAAAGCAGCTTAAAAAAGCCCCTCAGAGGGGGAGCGGCCGAAATTGGTGTGGATGTAATCAAACTCTGAAAAAAGAATTGATTAAGGGACTTATGATAAATCAATAATGTAAACAAGTAGAGGAACAAATAATCCATAATACACATAAAGATGAGCTTTCTGTCTGTGTGTCTACAATGGACAGTCGGACATTTTCCTCCCTAAAAACCTTGTTTGATCATATTAAACATTTCAGAGCAGGAGCAGAGACATCAGCCGTGTGGCTCAGCAGGTCCAGTGAAGAAGAGGTAGGGGGGTTAGAGGGGGGTTACAGGGTCTGCTGGGGGCTGTTATAGGCTTACTTGGATTCCTGGGGCTAATCCCGCCGCTTAAGTACAAGCCATAGTTGTTGCAGTTGTGACTGCTGAATCATTTTCTCCCCCTCTGAGTCGGTTCTCCATTTCCTCGTTCACAATGACGATGTAATGAACACGCTGCTCTGACCTCTCCGTGTCCAGGTAACTTTGTGAAGGGAAGTAGAATTCTTACTGGAAATTTTGCGCTTCATAAAGGTTGCCAAATAAATGGAGTCATGAGTGTTAAAGTTTGAATGGAGAAAACTAAAGTTAAACTCAGTTTTTAATGCTTTACAAACAGTTGTGTAGAGTTTTTCACAAGAGGAAGGAGGATTGATTGTTCCTAATTTGAAGAAGTATGTGCAAAAGTATGTAAACTACCCTAAAGGAACAGCTGGCCATAAGGATTCATTTAAAAAAAAGAAAAAAGAAAACGTAATTATAAGATATGTATCCGTTAAATAAGTAAGAAAATAATTATTCAGAAGTGAAACTTGGACAGAAATGACCTTTTTCCTGCTAATTTATTTTCAAAAATACAAATCTGTTGTACCGTGATTAGCTCCAGGGGCTAAACAAACATGGGACTGCATGAGTGATGAAGATAACCCAGGGCACAGAGGGAGGGGGGGGTGTTAGTGTATTAATGATCCATTAGTGGTCCAATAAGTGGATTAACATCGAGTCGCATGTGCCACGCTGTGAACTCTGTCTCTTTAAGGCGTGAAAGAGTCTTCAGGAGCGGTAAACAAACAGGACTACAGCACAAAGCTAATTTTTTTAGGCAGGTTCATCTGCATGCAGCAAATCACAAAATGTTCAGCTAACACCGAGACGGAGCGTCTTAACCGTAACCACAGGGGGTCAATCTGGAAACTGTCCAAACACAGACCTAACAGCTTTGTGCTTTAATTTACTTTTTGTAATTTTCCCCTTATGGTGCAAAAATTCATATAATAACAGTTTGAATGCGATCCTTTTGTTCAAATATTGATATTTTAATTTGTTGTTAAATGTTACTTTGTGCCAGACTTGGATTGTTAAGCACTTTGCATGAAAGGTTAAGTTGCAGTGTTTGGGTTTCTTGTACGGAAGCCCTAACAGGACATACATCCATACATTGGATTTTACAGTTTGGTTGTTTTCTGGAGATCTTTACTAATTTATCTCGGGATAACAACGATGATTTTCATGCTGTAACAGGTAGATTTTGGATGTTGGGAAAACCAGCATTGTTATCCAAAGATAACGAGTTAAATAAGTCGAGATCTCTAGAAAACAAACATTTAGTCGTCATCACAGGAAAGCTGAGGGCAAAGAAGTATGGCTGCATGTCCTCTTAGGGCTTCCGTATTCCTCCTGCAGAGGAACGGTAAAACTGGACTAACTGAAATTAAAATGTACAAAGGAGTATTTGGGACACATTAAGGGGGAAAAAATCTGACATTTTGAGATTAAAGTCACACATTTACAAGAAGAAAGTCGTTGTTTTAGTCTATCGTTATATCAGAAGAGCAGCCGCTTGTATGAAAATGAACATTGAGCATCTTGTGAAGTGATACTTTTAGTAAAAGTTTCACAAATAAGGAAATTCTGAATCGTTTGGCACATCAGCATCACATTGTCATGAGCCATTTCACTTATTGTCTGGTGTTCATATTTTCATTTTTTTTGCCTTCAAATGTGTCCGTTCAGTCTTAATGTGCATCGATTAGTGACCCCAGGAAGATTACAAACCAGCTAATGTAGCTCCAAACAAAGAATCAAGTCTTGACTCTGGGTGACTGTTCGGTAACAACGTTTACATAATGAATATTTTGGCCGACATTACCGGACCACATATTAAACTTTAAACAACCTCTCTCTGCAGAAGCACAGGAATATGATTGTGTAACAGGAAGGTCTCTTTATAATCCCTGGTGGAGGATATAATGTAACTTTTCAGCCTCGTGTGTAGCAGCGTCACATGATGTGTGAACACACGTTTCCATAACGACGCAGGTTTTATCACTTCTGGGTGTCGAGGATGAAACAGAGGACATGCAGAGGCGCTGCTTGTCCTGCTCGGGGGCCCCAGGACAGTAGAGGGTCCCCAAGAGCTGACAAACTTTAAACCACAGCAGTGGCCTCAAAATGTGCAAATTTTGCAATGACAGTCGGAAACCTCCCTAAGGTGGCCCCATCTGACAGCACTCCCTCTCCATGCCCTGATGAGCATCAGATGCTGGTTTTTTTTGAGGAAGAGGAAGAAGTGATGAACGCTGGTTGGAGGGGCCCCCAATTAAATTTTCCTCAGGCCCCCCGACAGACTCTAGAATCGCCCCCTCAGGACATGATGGCTAAACGTCTTGGTCTCAGTTTGGTGCAGATCTAAAGCGGTGATAGGAAACCTTCTGGACCTATAGAAGTATAAAATCTGATGAGCACTCGTGTGAGGTTTTTATTTCGAGCTAATTGCTAACAGGCTTATTATTTAGCAGGTATAATTGATAGCCATGTCCTCAGGAGATGGATGATCTCCATGACCGATTACGTCACAGCAACACGTTGAAGGCTGTCCCAATTCAAAGGCTCCTTCAAATGCGGCAGACAAATGTTTCTTTCTTTCCCCGGCCGACGAAGGATCCATCATGTGCATCCATCGTAGCACAAAAAAATTATCTGAAGGACTCTGAAGCGGCCGAGTCATACTATTGTAAAAGTTATGTAATTGGTTTCATCTCAATCTAACAGCTATCAATACTAATGTTGAAACACAAAAAAGGGGGTCTTGAAACTTCTGATTATATTTAAAATGAAAGGTCAGCTTACGATAGCTAGTTCTGGTGCTGTTGTCGAGGTTGCTAAGCAACAGGGGCAGCAGCGCTTAGAAACCAAAGGCTCAGGGCGGGAACAGGGAAAACCTCTGTCGACCAAACTGTCTGTTTTCATATCGAGTGGTCTAAGCTGGCTATGAAGACTGGGTCCTTCAAAGACCGCTACTTTAGCTTGATTAGCATTAGCATGCTATCTTCAGCTACTTGCTGAAAAGTACTAAAGAGTGCAGCTGAAGATAAAGACGATGCATTCAGAGTTTTTTTTGGCCAAATCACAACGATTACCATTTCTCCTCACAGGAACATAAGTTCTAACTTAATGGCTGATGGGAATGGTCATGAAGAGACTTAACGTTATTGTCTTTTGTAAGATAAATATATTTATACTTCTATCTAAATTTAGCTTGAAAGGAACGTGACTCAACAGGTTTCCCTCCGTCTTTTTCAAACCCATTTTGCTTTTCTATCGGCAACTCTTGTCTTTTATTTTACAAGATTTATTTTTGGGATTGAGACAGGACAGTTGCCAGATAGGAACTTTATTAATCCCTTGGGAAGGTTCCCTCAGAATAGTCGTAGAGCAGGACGATAGAGAGAGTCGGGGAAAGGAGCAACATGTCCAATTCCAACCTGGGCCGACCACTTCCGAGGACTACAGAGTCTGTACATGGGGCATGCAAACTAACCACTGGGCCACTAAACAACTTGTGGTTTTAATGATCCTTTGGTTGCGGTGTGTAACAACTAAGACATTTGTTTAAGTTTTTAATGCAGGAGTTTTAACTCTCAGGTCACTTTGAGTGTTCAATGTAACTTAATAAGAGTTGTAGTTTTAATGCAATAACACTGAATTACGGAGAAAAATATAAAACTTTCCCGGTTTAATTTCTGTTCCACCGTCAGCTTCAGAACATGCTGCTCTTCAGATTACAGTAAAAAGCCACATACACATCAAAGCAGCAAATATTCATCATGATACTTCAATATTTTATGACGGGCTCTGAATGCAGAAGTTTGTAGTTGAGTATTTTAAAAGTTGTGATCTTGGAATCTTTTTTTTTAGATGTACTTGTTTGAATACTTTCTTAACTTCTGAGATCACAACAGAGATATTTCCAAACACCTCAGA
Source organism: Labrus mixtus (assembly GCF_963584025.1). Classification (NCBI taxonomy): domain Eukaryota; kingdom Metazoa; phylum Chordata; class Actinopteri; order Labriformes; family Labridae; genus Labrus; species Labrus mixtus. The sequence continues at coordinate 3,384,128 of NC_083625.1, forward strand.
GTTCAAACCCTCCACCCTCGGTCTTCACAGCTCATGATTTTCATGCAGCGGCCACCAGAGATCTTGTTAATGCCTCGGCTGCTAATCTGCTTCTGAGTGTGTGTGTGTGTGTGTGTGTGTGTGTGTGTGTGTGGCCCATAATGCTGTCCTAATGAGCATGTGCACAGTACGTGTGTTCTGACTCACATGGCAGGGCTTCAGAGGCACAGAGAGGCGTGAAGCTTTCATCATTGATCACAAGAGTTTGAGGTTTCCATGTCGTCCATGAGTCCTGCAGCTCGGCGTCTGAAAAAGAATAACAGCTAGGAGTTAAATTAGCCGAAAAACTCAACATAAGTAGTTCTAATAAACTCTCCATTCAAGAACTTTTGCATAGAATACTTTGACTCTGAAGTCCAGTATAAACTCGGTGCTTTTTTATACTTCAAATTCACGACTTGGGTATCTTAAAGTCCATGTGATGGCGTTAGCTGCTTGTTACCTTGCTGCTGTTTGGAGTTGATCATGCTGTCAATTTTGCACTTTTTTTTTTTTTTTGCAGGTGTGGTTCTAACTTTTATATTAATAGTGCTTAAACTGAATATCTGTTTTTACAAACTCTGTCAAAGATTTTAAAAAAGTAAACTAGTCTCAGGGATCACACATTCAAGGATTCATCTTTTATCCTAACTCCCGTTTAGACGTTTAAAAAAATGTGTTTCTGTTGGACATCAAAGCATTGTCAGGAGTATTTTAATTGTCTATAACAGTGGGTCCCAAAGTGAGGGGTCTGGACCCCTTGGGGATCGCGAGACACAGTGAGAGGGGGTCGTGAGATGCCTTCCAAAAAAAACCAAAAAACATATAATGATTTTAAATAACATAGTTTATCCATTACTGTGAAAATATATACAAGAAAGTTTGTTAAGGGAGATTTTTGCTGAAATTTTTCATTTAATTTTTCATTTTTTTTTGTTCCGTACATGTCAAAACACAAGAGAAAAAAAAAGAAAAAACGATTCACACTAACACGATATCCCATGTACGGAAAGGAGCAGGGAGAAGAATAAATCTTGTTTTGCCTGCCCCTTTTACTCAAAAAGCAAAACAATAAATGTCTGGATGGTCTGTCCAAATTACAATCAATGAATGAATACCAACATGAAACAAATCTGACGATTCAGTCTTCACTTCCTCAGAAAATAACACGTAAAAAAATGATAAAAAGATAAAAGTCTTAACCTCCTCCAGAGACCGTGGGGGTCCCCAGTCTCTCGTACCGTTACTTTGGGGGTTGCAGGCTGAAAAGTTTGGAAACCCCAATAAATAAAATGTATAATCAGTTAAAATACTCAAAAGTTACTCAGTTAAAATGTATATTAATTTAAAATACTCTGCTTATTTTTTCAAACTTGGGAGGGTGCTTGTGTAACACGTTGAAAATGCTTTTTCATATTTTCTTTCTGTCATGTTGTTATATCAGTGTGTCTAGTTAAAATAATTTAATTTCCAGAAGTATTTAAGTTAATTTACATTTCTAAGCGTAAACAGTAAATTCTGTGTGTTTTATCTACCTGTTAAGATTAAGACACTGGCCCTTTAAGAGAGGCTCAGTGAAGAAGACACAGAGGTGTGTGTAGGCTGAAAAACGAAGCGTGTGTAAAGCTGTGGAGCATTTCTTTAATAAAAGTTGCTAAAAGTGAAGATGGACGAGTTCTGACCGGTTCATTTCAAGGATGCAACACTAGCTTAAGTTAAAGTGATATATGTACACCGGTCTAAATATGAAGCTGCAGCAAACAGCTGGTTAGCTTCATGTCGCCTAGAGGCTGGAAACAGCGGGCCAAATACCTACAGTACACTCGGCTCTCTCATTAGTTTAGTCAGTTTAAAAGTCAATGTGTAAAAACAACAAAGTCGAAGGAATCCATTGTGCTTCTGCCTCTCCACAGACGGAGGTCGACGCTCTCAGAGAAGGACCTTAGACGTAAAGGAGAGGTCGAAAGTTTCACTCTGTTTCACCTTAATGAATTGCCTTAAGTCAGTCTGGGTGCTCTGGTATTTTCTCTGGATTCTGCCTGTGTGAAAGAGTCCATCGAATTATTTCAAGAGTTCAGATTCTGCAGGTCGCATCGACAGATTTCTTGAAAACCCTTGACGGAGCCAATCTTCATGAAACAAAGGTTGAAGATAATTTGTTTTTTTGCTTGAGCTGTGGATTTTCTGTATGTCTGTATTTCTGATGTTTTACTTTGTGTATCTGAAGATCTAATTTCCTTCAGGATGATAATAAAGTTGACTCTAACAATTCCCAGGTTGCAAGTTTATAAAGAACAAAGACACTAGATAAGTCACTCAGCTAACTCTTTCTAAGGGGTTCAATGAGAACAGACACCCGGCTGTTAATTGGCTTACATTGGGCAGGTAGTAGGTGCAGCTGAATGGGCCGACGTGTTTTTCCTTCTGAACAGTAGTAAGTGATAACAGTGGACCCGCATGAAGTAGAATTATCAGAGATGGAAACACTGAAACAGCTCAGAGGAGAAAGGTTGCTGTACTGAAGCAGGGCTTTGTTTTACAGCTAACTCACATTTTTTCTGAGCTCAGCTGTCGTAGCAGTGAGGCCCGAGCAAAGCTAGAGAGTGTGTCACAATACAAGCTTCATTATATGGTCAGCGTGGCTTAACTTTAAGAACATGTGAGCGCACATAATGAGTCATCATATTTATATACTCTCAGCTCAGGAATAAAGAAGCCAGACCACAGTCTTCATGCATCTCATGTTGATGAATATGTGTTCAAAAGTTCTCCAACAGTGGCGCATTGGCTAGAGGTGGAAAAAAAAAAGATTTCTGTAAAAATTGTTAGATTTTAAATAGATTCATAACTTCCTATTTTGTGGCTAATCAGTCACTCCCTGCTAACTGCTAATGCTAGCTCTTTAACTCAGTAGAACACCAAATGGAGCAGCAAGAAATGCAGCCAGTCTCACAGAGGACTGGAGTAGATCCTGGAGTTTGTACTAAATCATAAATAGACTTTGGATCCATCGTTTTGAATCGAAAATAGATTCTGAATCCAATTGGACCCCAAGAATTGAAATTGAAATCGTGAGACACCCAAAGATTCCCAGCCTTAGTGTTGGTAGTCTAGCAGTCAGTGCCCCTCGCCCCATGTACTGAGGCCGTACTGTAGTCCTCCATGCAGGTGACCCAGGTTCGAACCCGACCTGTGGCTCCTTTCCTGCATGTCATTCCCCCCTCTCTCTCTCTCTCTCTCCGCCTGTCCTCACTCAAGCCCAAATAAATCTAATGAGAAATAAGAAAATCTGTGAGGAGCACATGTGGAGAAAAGCGTTCAATCCACTGTCCTATCTCTACAATAAAGGCATAAAAAGCCAAAAATAAATCTTAAAAAAATAAAATAAGTTATTGAACAGTAAAAATCATCCATCTTGAAAATCTGCTCGATGTCTGGGTCATTTTTAAGAGTGAGAACTTCCAACATGTAACTCGTTTCAGCTTCTCAAACGAACAGATTCACTAGTTTTCTTTGACCTGATTTAACTTTCATGAATACTTTTAGGAATTGGACTTAAAGTAAGGACCGGTGGGGGGGGGGATAGCCTAGGGGTTACTCCGAGCGCCCCATGTGCAGATGCTTTAGTCCTCATCACGATGGCCGTGAGTCCGAACCTGACCTCGCCCCTTTGCTGCATGTCACCCCCCCTCTCTCCCGTCCCAACACATCCCGTCTCTCTTCAGCTGTCATATCCAATAAAAGACAAAAATGGCCCAAATAACGTCAAGTTTAACTTGTCTAAGCTTCTCAAACGCAGAGATTCAATACTTTTATTTGTTCTAACCTTTATGAACTGCTTAAAAACGAGGCCTTCTGAAGGTTTCCCCTTCGGCTACAGGAAGCTGCAAAGGTGTTTTTTACACTTTATTTAACATTTCATAGCCGATATTGTCGTGCAATATTTGGTAAAAGAAGATAATCACATGTTTCAGGCCTACTTATGATCCTTTCAGTTCCAACTGTCTTGAATGTATACTTGTTATTATACATTTTTTGAGGTGTTTTTAAAGTCATATTGACTTATATTTCCTCCTTGCTCTGTTGAATCCTGCTTTCAGGCTTTGCTTAATATGATCATGGCTGATTACTTTTTTTTACGCCCCACTTACATCTTTTATTGGGACGATTATCTCCCTCTCATTTGTCTTTCCTTTCTGCTTCAGAGACACTAAAAACTGCTGTCTTATCTGAGGAGGTAATCTCCAACGGAATCTAAATTGGAAGCTGAGAAACTATTGAGACTTTATGCAGCAAACACACACACACACACACACACACACACACACACACTCACACTTTGGCCTACTGTATTTACTTGAAGGGTACATAATGGCTCCTTGAAGTGCTGGCACAGAACGAGGAGCAGTAAGAGGCTTTGGCCTAAAGCTACAGCAGAGCAGCAGCACTGTGGCCTGGCCGCAGCCTAAGCCTTCAGCCCTCGAGCCCCGTCCACCTGCCCCCACTTACCTCTTAAAACACCTCGTTCTCCTGCTCCTTTCTGTCCCGTGTCTCCCTTCAAAGGCGTGAAAAAGGCCAAGTGTTAATCGGATGGTTGTTGGAGTTGGAAGCAGGCAGGAGAAGAAGCTGGAGGATGAAGTGTTTCTCCTAAATCGTGTCTTTGTCTGCCATTCTCTCCAAGACTTCATAAAATGTTTTGTCCCTCAAAGTCTTCACCTGTTTTGTTTTTTTTTTGCTCCTGTTGGTCACAGCCTCCAAGAGATGTTCCAGATCTGTCAGGGCCTTTTTACAGTTTGATGTCTGGGTCATTCAACAACGAGGCTCTCCAGACTCTCTTGCTGTGTCTCATTCATGGCTGCTGATCCTGATTAGCTGGAGGTGGAGCCTAGTGGGTGGCACATACAGAGAGACCAGCTGGGCGGTGGAAGGAGAGAGCGAGAGCGAGAGAGAGAGAGAGAGAGAGAGAGAGAGAGAGGTGACCCAGGTCACGATTTCCCTAGCTGCACATCATTTTGAAAGGGTCTGAGACAACATGTTTCCTTACTTACTAACTTCACTCTTTGAGTATTTTTGCCAGGTCCAGAGGAGTGTGTCTTTAAGACTTCACTTGAAGTCACTTGTTAGTGTTCGATCTCTCTTTGCAAAAACTCTCGGGGCCCCAGGCATCCAAAACACATCCAGCTGATTGCTAAAATTATTTAATTAATTGTGATTGTTTTTTTTTCCACTGTGTTGCGAGTAAAACATTCATTTCAGGCCACATGTATGCCATTACATGTTTATGATTGTGGAGAGGCAGAAAGGCCGGGATGATGTGCACAAAGAGAGGATTTGATTTTTCTCAGTGCAACATGTGTACAAGCGAGGTGATGTGGTCGTGTTTAACAAGGCTGGAAATGAATGCTGGACTCATGAGGCACGGAGAGACAGACTGAGACACTTCAGGTTCGTTACGCTACGGCTCACATTAGCTCGTTTTAAACTGGATAACAACTTGAAGCCAAATTCAGGAAGAATGCTCCAATATATTTTTTTATTGATCAATAATTAGAAATTTCAGGGGGACCCCATTTGAGTGCCATACAACCCCATATGGGGTCTGGACCCCAAGGTTGGAAACGCCGGCTACAGAGAAACTTATATATTAAAGGAAAATAAAACAACTACCTTTGAAGATATGGTGATTTTTTTCTGGAGGCTTTAGAGACACAGGAATCTGCAGAAACGTGTCTGCCATCTCATGTTTTCTAAGAAAATGTTTCCTCTAAATAATTTTTAATGACCAAGACATACCCGAGACCGGAGTGCTCCAAAACCGGGACACATTTAGAGATCGAGACAGTCGAGAACAAGACCAAGACCACAAATATCAATTAAAAATCATCATCTTAAAAAATCATCTGATAAAAATTAAATTATAAATGTATTAAAGTTATTTGTACTTTTAAAAAGAGTCATTTTCTTTGTTATCACAGTAATGACCTGGAAGAATAGCAGATCAGTGGTGGTCTTTACCGGTCTTAAATTATAATCTGGAGTCCGCCTAGTCTGAGACCGAGACAAGACCGAGTAAAAATGCTTTTGATTCCAAGACCTTCAGAAAGTGGTCTCGAGACCAAGACTAATTTCGAGTACTACAACACTACAGCATATTATATTCAAACATAATTATGTGTGGCTTAATTTAAACGCTTCAAAATGGATTAAACTTGATGTGAATTATCGTGAATATGTCTGAATGCGTGTTCTGTGCGTATGAGGAGTTATGTTGAAAATGTAAAAAAAAAAACTTAAGAAGAAGAAGAAGAGATGTTTCTCGACTTCCTGTTGAAGTAAAATAAAAGCACAACAAACCCGGCGATGGTTTTCCTTTTTTATTTCAAAGTCATGCCACAAGTTGACATTAAATACAAAAGAAAAAATAATAATTTCAGATTGTAGCTATAAAATAACCACAGTGTAACCGAGAACCAAATCCAACGAACACGCATCGTAAAAGAAAAAGAAAAAGAAAGAAAAGCTCACGCTGAAAGAAACACACAGACAAGCACACGGTACAGAACATACAGCACAGCTCTCTGAAACCTAGCTATCAGTAAACATACCTGTTTGGAACGCAAGGTCAAAGTGGATATATAAAAAATTAACAAGGTTATAAAATACTGATAAAAGATACTTGTTATAAAGACCGTAGCATCTTCTAGAAGTGTCACCATGCAGTAGGTATTCCAGTCTCCAGTTAATAAACATCAGCAGAAAAGTACAAGAAGAATCACAAGCTCATTCCTTGAGTGGACAAGACTCGATCTCAGATAAAAATGTCAATGACAAGAATGCAGAAGGTTTCCAAGTGATCTGGTTGCGACGGAGCCAGATCCAATACAGTCTACAAAATGCTTTCATCGAGATAAACAGAACACAGCCTTTCTGCAGCTGCTTGTTTGTTCCTGGACTCATGCAGCCGTATCTGAGTTAGCTTTAAAAATCGGCAGGCAAAGCAAACCTCAAACTGCGATCGTGTCATAGCTCGGTGTGGAAGCAAAAAGAAACAAAACTTTTAAGGAAAAATCTTTGAAAGAATTACATAAAATGTTCTTTTCAGGGCTCCAAATCTGGAATCTGTGTATCTTTTCTTTGTCCCAGGAAACCTTGTGACTTACTTGCTTTTCATTATTTCAAAAAAAGAGATTTTAAAGGAACTACAAGATGCCTGTTGCATCTTTAACAACATACTGTAATCATTCCTTTGCATAACACTAGTGATTAGTGGGAGGGCAACCTGAAGAAGTGGCTCCTGATAATATATGTGAGCATTTTTATCCACAAAGTTAAAGAGTTCAGTTTGTTTGCCGAATCAACAGCTAGTGACGCAATCAGGAATTTAAGCTAGTTAGAGTTAGTACTGGTGCACTAATGGAAAAACGTCGATGCAAAGTAGCGCCAATCGTGCTTGAAAGTTTGACTTTCACAGGTGGTGAAGGAGAATATTTGTGATAAATAAAATCTTATGTCATTGTGGTAACAAAGCTAGTACTAACTATACAAGCCATTCAAAACAACATCAAAGTTTATACCTAAAAACTTTTTTTAGACTTTTAGACCAATATGGATAAAAAGAAAAACAAAGATGTTTGATTGAATGCTGCTAGCCGCTTAAGGATTTGTGTTTCATATAATTCACAGCTGCTAATCGAAAAAAATGTAAACATGGTTTTAGCACGACGGCTGAAAGGACAAAGTTGGATGCAGTTATACCAGACTTGTCAGTTCTTATGATAGACTGTAAATATTAATGAACAAAGCCTGAGTGACTTCATTCATCTGTTCCTGCAGGGGGCGCTGGAGTCCCATCGATGGCGGTCTCCATGCTGGAAATGCTGTCTCAGTCTAACTTTCAGTCAACCTAACGACAGGCTGAGAGCTGAGGCGGGTTTTCAACCTCCTGACAAACCGTTACACCGCGCCCACCAGCTACACGCCTCATTAGGAATAACTCTTATCCTTCATCAAATCAAAACGGCTGAGTCATCAAAAAAATTCAGTGTGAGCCCATCGAGACATGAGCTAATAAAAAGTATGTGCTTCTTTTTTTGGTTTTCCTGGTTTTTGGTTTTCTACAGCCAGATTTCACAGTGCAAGCTGCTCTCCATCTGTGTTTGTTGTCGGTACACGGAAGTGTCACTTACGGCTTTTTTTGCAGGATTTGTAGAAAAATCTGCCGCCAGAACTCTCTTCCAGTTATTTACTGTATTCACTCAGTCAGTCATAAGGTTTACGTTACTTTCTGATTGCATACATGTACGCTTGAAATAAGTCTCCAAAATTTGGTGGAGCCATTCTTTAGCTGGGTGTGAGATTCATGCTAAGCTTTTAAGCTAATGCAGCTTGTTATTGCTAACTTCTTCAGGTTGTCCGCCATCTTGTTTACTCTGAAGTACAAGGCAGGTCACATTATCCTGTTTGAAGAAAAGATTTGGACCAATTGGGAAATAATTCACTTGATTCCTGTAAGTATTCTAGCTGATCATTCCAGAACATCAACCCTCTGAAATACACTTCATAATACCCATCGTTTCATGAATCCCATAATATCAACTGAGAAGTCAAATTGCTGCTACTTTTATATACATACTGTATACTGCAGGGTACTGGATACAAATATTAGAAAACTGTTTTTAATGCATGCAATTGTGCAACACAAGCCTTCTAGTTCACACAGTATGTTTATCAAAGTAGCAACAGCGGGTAATGTTTAACGACACTCTGAGAAACAAAAATATATATTCTGTGACTCTGCAATGGTTGCGAGCAGATCTGAAGCGTTTTTTTTGCTACATGCACTGGCATTTTTTTTTTTTTTTTTGGATTCGTTACAAAAAGTCACCACCGTTCCCAAGCAGCTCAGCTTCATTTGAATGTTTTCGTGTTCGGAAAACCTGCTTTGGCGTGGCCGTGCGGAAAAGTATGTACAGAAAAACTGATAAGCTTTTATAGTAACTGAACGAAAAACACACAAAAAAAAAACATACAAGGTCCGTTCACTCCAACCAAGCCTGGTCAGTCTAGTAGCTGGAGTGTTTGTGTATTTATGTCATTGTCTGAAGGTCCTGACACACCAAGGAGATCGTCGGCCCTAGTTTTTGTCGCTAGCTGTCGCCCCCGTCTGTCTTTTATCGTTCGATTCAACATGTTGAATTGGCGTCTGACTGTTTTCTATCAGACTTTATTCTCGATTAGAAGTATCTATATAACAAGTGGTGGGCCACGGCGGTGTGAAAATGGTCTTCTCGTATCATAACAACGGTTTATATATCCACGTCCTTCCCCGTCCTCCACCTCTTCCGGTTTCCGCTTTTTGGAATGATGATTACAGACTACCGCCCCCTGCTGGCACGGAGAGTTATTTCCTCTCATGCATGTGCAGAACATACTGTGTTGGCCGTCGGCTGCAGTCTTTGCGGTGTGTTCAAGTGCAACTTTTTGGCCAAGATTTGAGGCGGCGTGGGGCAGCGCCATTAGTTCTTTGCCGTCTGCTTGGTGTGTCAGGGTCTTAAGTGTGTGTGTGTGTGTGTGTGTGTGTGTGTGTGTGTGTGTGTCTGTGGAGGTTAACAGTAAAAGCCTTAACACTTTTGGCAAATAATTGCAATGCGCAACGATTACGAGTAACCATACCAACGCAATGAGGATCAATTATGACAAAGACAGAAAATAAATAAAAACAGTTGAAAAAACGTAAAACTTGTACCAAAATAAAAACCCTTCAAAATATAAGTTAGTCTTTCTTACATTTGTCCAACAGTAAGATTAAACATCGTCACAATGTACAATATGTCTTCATCACTTAAAAGCATTACTCTCAGTAGACTGTTTGTCCTTTTGGCACTGCTGTGGCACGTGAGGAAAAGAGAAACGGCTTGTTAAGATTTCACATCGAGCTCGACACCCCTGTTATTTGTGCGCCTTGCTCTCGCCATCAGCGTCGGACTGTAAGTGACTCTGAAGCACAAATACTCTCATGTGTCAGAGCTGTCAGGTTGCGTGTTAGAGGCTGTGTTTCTGTGCCACATCTAAACAAACACAATAAAAAGAAATAACACAACTGGCTGCTGCTGACATGTTGATACTGGAACTCGGGATATTAAGTCTTTGATGGGTGGAGGAACGCCTCCGTTGTCAGATATGGCACATTCATGAACACCAATTCACTCCTTGTCAACCTTAACCTCCACATTAACTCATGTCCCTTAACGTTTGGCAGCACTTTGAAGGTGAGTTCAGGCACAGCGACGCTGTGCTAAAGCATTCTCGCATGTTTATATCTGAAATACTAACATGATGATTTTTAGCAATGTAAACAATCTTGTTTGAGCTTGATAGCATGCTAATACGAGCTACTTTAGCACAACATGGGCACCAAGAACAACTGATGCCATTATTTTTGCAGATATTTGGCTCTGAGATTGACTAAATGAAAGTGGGTGATGGAGCTATATGAACATCTCGAGAAGGACCAAAGTGATAAGCATTCATCCTAAGGGGAATATGAATGGCTGTGCCAAATGTCACAGTGATGCATCCAACAGTTGTTGGAAAAGATTCACTCAAAACCACAAATATCAACCGGCCTTTACCACTTTAAAAGTTCAACTGAAGCCATCACTTTGCAAGATAACTGTGTGTTACATTTAAAGAAATTGGTGACGGAGCTACATGAAAATGTCAGGTTTGATGAAAGTCATTGGTTATCATCGTGAGGGGAATATGATTGGTTGTATCAAATCCCAGAGTAATGCACTGAGCACTGTTATAGTGCCAAGAAAGATAGCCTGCTGAAGTACAGTGAGTGAAAATGTTTTATGTGCAGCCACAATGTAGGAAATCCTAGATGAGCTTTTTCATACTTTGAAAACAACTTCAATTGGGAATGTTGCTGCTAAATGACTCACTGATTCTGAAACCCTTTGACAGAGACGTACTGAAATATCCTCCAGTGGAGATGAAGGGTTTAGTAAGAAGGTCTCCATCTTGTGATGCAACAAGTAAACACAGCGTCAGCATTCATGAGGATTCACGAGCACATCCTGCACAATTTAAAGACCTTGGACTGGCATTTTCAATAAGTAACCGAGTGTGTGATGATGGAAAGGTGTTATCTAAGTCATGAACATTGTGCTCACTCTAAATGTAGACAACAAGCTCCAGTAGTCGCTGCTAGCCAAGAACTGTTGAACATACCGCTAAGGCCATGTAATGAAAACTTGTATCTAACACTGATCGATGCAGTGAGCACTTTAGCTTCCATAATCACTGCTCCTCCTGGTGGAAAGATTAACGGTTGCAACTAGTTTCCACAAGTGGCGCTACAAGTCCGCCCTCGTTGACTGCACCCTCGACTACGTCACTGGGTATATCATTACAGGACTCTGTAAGGTCCGAGCATGGACCCAGTCCGGTCGAGGTCCCACCACAGAAATGGGGGAAGTTGTTGGTGGCTTCTTCTGTATATATATGTCCTGTACAGACGCTGAGGGAAAACTTCCCAGTAATAAACGATTGGTTCTTATTGGTGGTTCATGAACTGTGGTTTCTTTGCTGCCCTCCTTCCAATGACAAATCCAACGTCTTCATATTTCCTGTCCTGCGCCTGATCGTACTCCATCACACAAACTATAAGGCTTTACGAAAAAGGTGTAAATTAAAAAGAAAACCTTCAACCATAAATAAATGTTGGCACAGCGATAACGATGGCACTGATATTCCCTGTCACACTGACTGAAACTGGACTTTGAATCGGCATTCATGAATGTACCATGTAGCAGTTATTAGTCTTAAGGTAAGGTTGAACATTATATATTTGTGATCTCTTGAGTACAGAATTAACCGTAAATCTGGATGTGAAATGTCCACGATAACAAAACACGGATTGGAGACTGGTGTGTTGAATTCCAACGAGCCAAATTAGGGTTCAACTGTTAAGAGTGGAGTTGATGCCATTGTCTTCTTGCCTGAGTTTGCGCCTCTCAAAAAATGCTGGAACATTTGATTAGTGACTCAGAAAAACAGAGGGACAAACTGGGGCTTCTTTCACCCACTGGTCTGTGTACCTTTAATTTCAACAGCCTACTCCTTTGGCACCAAAACTCTCTCAATATTAAATCTTCATTTTACCCTCAGTCATGCTTGTTTTGAACATTTCACATCATTGACCTGGGCGGCGGGGGGAGATTAGAGTCACAACCGGTAGCTGCTGCTGTTTTTCACCTTGACTTTAAATAAAAACCAGCATCTACCCAGGAACATGTCGAACCTTACTCTGCTTGGCACTGCACTGCTAACAAGCTAACACGACCTTTCTCAGAGTCCTCTGTTTCCGTCCCTCTGTCAGACTGAAAACAACACCGAAGAGCACAGAGAAGATAAAATAGCACCTAAAAAGTAGTCAACAAACTGCTGCTAATGTTCATCGATGCTAGAGGCATTAAGAATGCATCACTGTATAACAAGACATAACTGTTTCAAAACCTGTTGATATGATCGGACTGACATGTGGTGCATTAGTGTAGACATGCTGACTGCTCAATACTAGCATTTCCAAGACTTCTCAGATAGAAAGAATAGATATATATAGTAACAATTGAACAGTACAATACAAGGCCATGAACATATCGGAAAGAAACTCATGCAAGACACATTTATAAAGATGCTGTACACAAAGGTGTGTGATCAATTAAAATGACCGATTAAAAGATCAATTAAATGCCATGTGTGACAGTTCAAGTAATGGAAAAAGGCGCTGAAAATCAGGAAAACCAACTCGATAGTTTGACTGAAAATTAGTCCACTGACTGTCGTACATTCAAAGGAAATGTCTCAAAAAATGACTCAAACTTACATTTTAAATTCTTCATATGAAACACAGGGATGAAAAAAAAAACTGTAGACATTAAAAAAAAGTTTAAAAAAAAACTTGGAATGAAAAGTCTCTGCAATGATATTGCACTTTTAAAAAGTAAACAACAAACAAACACATGTTGTGATTTTCTTTTTGGGCTTCTGTCACAAAAAAAAAAGAAGCCTCGGTGCCAAAAGGTCAAATCGGATGCAACATGATCTACGCGAGAAATGCAACAGTTCATCAGAGATACTGTAAGTTGTACCAGTGTCGGTTCAATGACGCAAAAAGCGATCTGAAATCCATCTAAAAATCACTCAACAGTCCGTCAAATGTCCCGTAGTCGTTTTCCTGCTGCGGAGGCAAATGCCAGGACCAAGGCGATGGCACAGGTTGTTTGGCAGGATGTCTCCTCTGCTCGCCCTCCTCTCTCTCGCTTTCATCCTTAAGGGTCTTTTTTTTGCCCCTAAATTAAATAAAGTGCAAGGTGTGATGTTTCCCTAAAGGGCTGTTTTTCCTCTCAGTTCACACCTTTCCACAGAGATCGTTTTCCCTCCAGGTAAGTTAAGAGATATACATTCGCCCCAAGCACTCCCAGATACTCCCATTTAGAGCAAGGCTGGATCTAGCAGAACACACACACACACACACACACACACACACACACACACACACACACACACACACACACACACACACACACACACACACACAATCACACAAACACACATTACACTCACGCCTGTTCTGTGCCAACAGCAGAAGCACAGCTGCTGTCTCTCCTGGGTCATGTGACATGAGTCTTTTGGCCCCGGGGCCCAACAGACTCAAGTCAAGAGGAAGCGTCAGGCAGTGGTGTTGCCGTTTAAGAGATGATGTGGCACAGGGGGTGGTGTTTGTAGCTAGGCCAGGCCGGGGCCAGGCCAGGCCAGAGCAGTCCAAAAAGGGACTAAGAGAGCGGAAGGTTCTTGGCTCATCTTTGGTCCCATAAAGCACTTGATTATGTCAGGGTGAATCTTTGCACTCCGCTAAACTGGGAAGGTGTACACACATGTTGGAAGGAGGAAAAGGGGGTAGCACTATCAAATCACCGGCTGCTAAGCTACGACCGGAGAGATGTGCAGCACAGGCAAAGAGTTCAGTTTTTTGTTTTTTTTTAAGCCATGCAGTTTTTAGGATCGTCCATAGCAACCGGCAGAAAGCGTCTCGGGGAAGTCTGAAAATGGTTCTAAGTGATGGAAGACGGGGAGGCATTAAGATTTCACACATGAGCGCGCCCACAGAACAACACAGAAAAGCTCTCAGAAGAGGGAGAGAATAGCTGCTGTTGGCTATCGGTTTTTGTAAAGTCCACAGTAAAAAGTGACAGACAGTGCTGCATGCTCTCCAAAAGCACCGGCAAAAAACTGGTGACGACTTGAGGGGGTCTAGGTGAAGCGGCGGACGGTGGCGGGACTGAAAGCCATGTACAGTATATAAAAGAGTACACAGGATGTCGATATATGTGGGGAAAACGATGACACAAAGCTGGATGTCATGTCGGGGATTTTTTAAGGACAGGAAATGGAGGCTGTGCGAACAGTGAGGACAGCTGATGGAGAAGATAAAGTATTTAACATAACCCCCCCGCTCTGACTCCTCAAGGTGGAGAGACAGACTCAACCTTAAGGCAATGCATAGCCCTTGGAAACATTGGCACATGCATGGAGAGTGCAGAAATGTCTGCATACGTATTGTGTGTGCATGTATGAGTGTGTGTGTGTGTGTGTTTGAACACAACATTGTGCAGAATAAAACATCTTTGTAGAGTCAAACCGATGCACTGATTTCATAAAACTCTGGGTCATTGAGTGGGCTGCAATGGAACTCGTCTGTAATATATTTCTAATGCAGACACTCCGTCATGGATCATTTTGGCATAAATGTGTTAAAAAAATACTAAATTAAAGATTTTCTGTGGTCACCTTCTGTTCAGAAATAAAGGTGCAGACCTTCAGAAAAAACATGAATTCAAACGCTGAAGAAAATGGGCAACCGATAAAAAAAGTGCAAGCAGCCGAACAAAAACAAAACAAAAACAGCTTCCGCAGTGTCTGGAGTCAAAAAACGGTAAATGACCGTCGGACACGATAGATCGCCACCTTGAGTTTTCTTTCTATCGTTGCTTAAAGGATGGGGGCGGGGTCAGATGTTGGTGAGCGTGGTGGAGGTAATGAGGCGCACAGTGAGCGTGCCCGGGAGGTCGTTGTCCTGACGGCTGCCCTTGTCGCGGAGGTGGAGCGTGTGCTGCTCCTGCCGCTCGTTGGGGTCGCTGAACAGGATCACCTGACCCAGGAAGGTGTCCACGATAATGTTCTTGTTGTAGATCTGTCGGCCGCTCGATGAGGGGGGGGGGAAGGAAGGAGGTCCGAAAGGAGGAAACCAAGAAAGGAGAGAAAAAAGGCAAATAAGCAGAAAATCCAGTGGGGACAGAAGGTTTCAATCGATAGAAGGTAGTGACACAGAGAAGCAAAGAGAGGAAAGTGCTGATGTACGGAAGTTAAGAAATAAGTGAAAAATGAGAAATCTCACCAGGCTTTATATTTGATTTATAAAATATAGGAAGTCTAAGAGTCTTTGTCCTCTGTTCAAGCAGAGACGGAGAAAACTCTTGGCATTAGAACAGAAAAGGATCCAAACTAGGTATTCTTCTCCAGGTCTGGTGAAAAAGGCAAAACTACTCAGTATCATGCTGGATTTGAAGTGCCTAAAAATGTAAATTCTGGTTGGCGTTTTTTGTTTTGGATTTTGAAAATTTCAAAAAAATCAGAGATTCGAAAAAGACCAAGTACTTTGAGTTTTCTGTTGTGTCTTTCATCACAAGAAGAAGTACACTGATTCACACAAGTCTGTATCATGCACATCCACCCATCCATCATGAATTTGGTGTGATCAATTATTATCAATTCTTCCAATGCACTGCGAGGAACTTTAGGCGAGTTTGTAAAAGAATGGTCATTTTGGTAACGAGTGGTAAACAGTAACTTGTGTTGGAGTAGACTGAGCTTAAAGGAGCAGTATGTAACTCTGACAACTAGTGGTTAAAATGGGTACTGCAGTCCAAATTCTAAACATTGTAGAGAGCTGTCCCCCCCCTCCCCTCCTCTCTACAGTCCATGCTCACAGAGGTCACCATGTGGTGGACTCTGAAGCTTCAGTGTTTATCCAGCTCTGCATGGGTCTGTAAACCTTTCTGTGTTCTAACCTCTCTCCATTTTTCAAAAGCATCTCCAATATTGATCCTAGTTTGAGCACGTTTCTGCTCGTGGAGCTCAGTTAGCAGCTTCACATACATAATAATAATAATAAAGAACTGGGAATGACTTTTCATTTATCATAATAAACATTTAAAAAAATGTAAGTGTGAGCCGACATTTGGGTTCAGACGGCTGCTGAAAGAGCAACTGAATAAATGATAAAGAGGGAACAAGAGATATTAAAGTTTAAAGGCAGAGTCGAGAGCTTCTTCCTGAAAAATAAAACAGAGACTTATACAAAAGTAATGCCGCTCAATTATCCCTTCTGGGCCTCCATACATGTGTGGTGGTGACTGTTTCTGCAGAGACTCTGAAATCTGACTGGGTTTTACTGTTTTGTTTGTTCTGGTTGACTCGGGACGTTTCTGGGCGGAGCTGGTGGAAGGAGTTAGGAGTGGAATTCAGCATTTGGACGCGATTCAAACCGGTGAATATGACGGACGTGGACGTAGCGGCAAAAGCGAATACCAAGCTGATAAAACTTTGCAGACAAAGCAGAGTTGGTCTGCTTTCTGCGGGACAGTCAGGTGACAAAACACCGGGGGTTAGCTCGTGCTAGCGTGAGGTAGCTCGCAGTGAAAGTACGAGCAGTATGAGGCCGGGAGGAGGGGCCCAGTTTGAATGTTCTGACTCCACCTTTAATTTTCTCTGAGAGATGTTTCTTTATTTCTTTGAGCAGCCGCCGTGAAACAAACAGTCAACAGCTGGACTTCTCTGAGGAGAGGCGCTCTGTGTTTTTCACCTCTTCAAAGAAGTGACACAACCCGGTGAGGACAGAACTACTTTGTCGTTATGTACTTGTGAGTAGAATTGCTTTTTTAAAGACAGTTATCAAACTTTTTCAATCTGCCATCGGTTGAATCAAGTCTTCATGTGTTTTCTTCAGACTTCATAGATCTGAATCATAGTCCCCCTGAAAATGTGGAAAATAAACGTTTCTGTCCTGCTTCAGCTCCTGAGGGTCGGTGCGTTTGTTTGACTGAGCGTTAAGGCGATGCATAATGTGTTTATTAAAAATGATATAGCTAATAAATAGTTGATTAAACTTTATTAAACAGGGATGTGTCTATGATGTCCTGACAAAGACTTGAAACGTGTAGACACATCCCTGTTTAATAAAGGATTTTTAAACTGCATCAGAGTGCCTCCGACTTTCTTAGACACACTACGATCTGTGTCTGTTATCAGGACAGTCAACTTTGTATCAGCTATTTGACCTCTGACCCCTGTTCTTGAAGATCACCTGACTTCTCTACATTTTGTTTGACCCAGTGCAGCACTCACTTCTACCTTTTTTTCCATTACAAATGACATACTGGGGGCGCAATGGTTAGTGCACGGGTCCCATATACGGAGGTCATAGTCCTAAAAGAGGGGCGGCCCAGGTTCAAATCCAGCCTGTGGCTCCTTTCCCGCATGTCGATCCCCACTCTCTCACTCTCTCTGACTTCCGTCTCTATCCACTGTCCTATCTCTCCAATAAAGGCACAAAAGCCCAAAAATAAATCTTAAAAAAAAAAAAAAAAAAAGAAAATGACATACTGATGTATTTTTGATTGAGATGTGGTTTAAGTCAAAGTCCTGATCACTTGGCTGAAAATAAAAAGTCAGCAAGAGAAAGCATCTCCTGTTGCTGTTAAGATATCTCTGAATGAAAGTGCATGGCTCTAATCTTTTACAGTTGACTTCATTATCAGTCTTTTAACCTTTACATTATCTGTTAGTTTGGAGATACTTACAATAGAAAAGAGTTAGCATTAGCATTAGCATTCAGTGTCAGTAAAGTCTGGTGTCTCTGGTCATACTGATGCCTGAAAGCGTCCACGAACAGGATCTGTTCAGCTAGCCATCATAAGAGTGCTTTTTGTAAAGACAGCTTTCTGTGTACGCCCCCGCAGCGGGTCGTGTGCAGAGAGTGACAGCTCACCTCGATGTGGATTCCCTCCTTGGGTTTCTTGCGGTAGAACAGGCCTTTGATGTCGAAGTTTGGGCACCGTGCGTCCTTTTGAACCGGAGAACGAACCCTCTCTCCTTCACAGGTGATGATCACGTACGGATCTACAGCTGGAGGAGGAGAACGCCTTAAGAATCAGACGACTGTGCTGATAACAAAACACTGTGATTAATATGCTACCGGTTTGTTTGTGCACATGAGTATCTGATGAAGTATGTCGATACGGTAAAACTGTATTATTTTATTTTCTCTCCTATTAATATACCCACGACCCGTCAGGTTTATTGAAAGATGAAAACAGCTGATGAGGGTCTTTGGACATTTAGCGCGCTGACTTTTCTGTCTCTTTATAGATTTATTTAAAGACCCTTCGGAGGGCCAGACCCAAAGGATGGAGATCAGTAGACCTCAGTCCAGCTCCATCACAAACAAAAACAACTAAATAATCCTGCTTTGATACAGAAGCCTCTTTATTTACGAACTTGTGATGTCATCGATTTCTCTCAGCGTACAACCTGCTGTGAAATTAATAATCTAACATCTGCTACTTCTAGTTCATTTCACTGTTGATACTTTTATACTTTTATTTCCATTTTTCCAATGAAGAACTTTGAGTAATGGAGTACTAACACCTCGTTAGATTTCACTTTCCATATTTCTTCTCCTGCTGCTCCATCAGTACAGGAATCTCAATTAGGGCCCGATAAGAGATTTTTGGGGCCGATACAGATATGGATATTTGGGGAGAAAAAAAAAAACAGATACCGATATAACGGCCGATATCTTAGATCTATGTTCGATCCGTAGAGATAGATAAAGATATTCACACATGTATTGCTTTGATTCCTCAAATGCAGTTTTCAAACACATGTGGAGAAGATATATAAAGATAACAGATGGTAACTCAACTTTAAAATTAATTACATATAAATCATATGCTGATATCGGCGGAAATTGATCGGCTGGCTGATAAATCGGTCGGGCTCTGATCTCGATCAAGTTCTAGATATTTTATTGGCATGAATGGTAAACAACTGTTGTTGTCAAAACAATCAACATTAATTAAACACGCTAAACATCCAACAATGATGTTATATCTTAAATATATTTTGCCTGTCATGTGCAAATATACCTTAAATTAAATAAACTTAATTACAATTTAATTATTACTGAAATCAAAATCTGGTAACTACCAATTTACAGTTTTTACAAATATTCTCCTCTCTATGTTTCTAATTCTTATGACGGCCTGTTTCAATTTCTAATCTAATTCTTCTGTCATTTCTAATCTATCCATCCTGAAGCCATTATGTGCAGGATAATAACATTTCTGACTCTGGCGCCCTCCTGTGGACACTGTGTTAATCATTATGTCTCTTCACAGATTTTCAGCAGAGCAGTCGCTCAATTAGTGATAACAGAATCATTAAAAAAGAGATTATATTTACACACAAACATTCACACATAGCGGCTTTAAAAGTGGGAGGGGTTTTAGACGTCACAGGTTTGTGCACACACTGCAGGAGGTTTAGACTGAATACTACGGGGCTAGAAGCAAACAGCGGTCTACATCTCCAGCAGATGAGGCTACGATACCTTGTGTTTTGTTCAGGAGTCTTTTCTTATTTGGATTGAGGCAGTGAAGCTCTGTGGGGGTTTACAGAAGTTTTTATAGAGCTTTGTGTGTCAGGATGACGTTTTTATCCACCATGTGTAGTGTGGTCTTACCTCCATTGGATTCCTGTCCCTGCAGACCCTCAGCGTTCAGTACATGGACCTGAGTGACCAGCTGAGGGTAGCCACACATCCCCGTCCAACACGTCTGAGGAGGCTCGTCCAGAGACAGCTCTCTGGGAAACAGACAGCATACGGGACTGTTAAGCAACTGATCTTACTCTATGATCAGACATTAAGGAAACATGTTGAAGTGCTGGCTTCTCTGACAACAATACAGCAGCCAGTATGTCCTCCTTCTAACTTTAGATTCTGCTCCTGAATGCTCTGGATTTGTTTGGACCAGAGAAGGTAGGCGCTTTTAAGGCGACCCCCCCACACGGCCCCCGTTTTGGACGCCCCTCGGTTTGTCAGATATGAGAGCAGTTATCAGGTCAACAGGTGTTGCAGCGATGGAAGCGGGCAAGAGAAGTGGTTCAGATAGAAGTGATTGTACCCGACCTAAAAAGCCTCTGCATGTTTCTAATAAGCTCCACGAGCAGAAACGTGCTCAAACTAGGATCAATATTGGAGATGATTTTTGAAAAATGGAGAGAGGTTAGAACACAGAAAGGTTTACAGACCCATGCAGAGCTGGATAAACACTGAAGCTTCAGAGTCCACCACATGGTGACCTGTGTGAGCATCGACTCTAGAGAGGAGGGGGGGGGGGGGGAGACAGCTCTCTACAATGTTTAGAATTTTGACTGCAGTACATATTTTAAACACTAGGGGTCAGAGGTACATACTGCTCCTTTAAGTTTTTGGGTGATGGTTTCACTTACTTCATTACAGTAAACAAAGTAAAGCCCAATTTAACGCATGTTTAAATACTAACAGGATGATGTTGCTGCTTATCTGCATGTTGTTGTTTTACTTATCTCCCAGGAATGATTCAAAAAACATGTGAATGAATGAGTACATGGCTTTAAAAAAAACAAAGTGATCGATTCAAAGAAACAATGATAATTATTAAAAGTCATGTTTAAAAAATGTGCGCAGCTGCTTCTAAGACATTTTGAGCACATTGTTTTAGTGTCAAGTGTTATAAATGTGCTTTACTTGCAGTCTGAAGGCACATCAGTGAAGACACGGAGCAGGAAGTCGCCCTGCTGCCCGGGGTCAAACGTTGTGGGAATGATGACGTAGCGGCCCTCCTTTAGCTCCTTCCTGAGGAAGACGCAGCGCGAGTTAATGTAGATGGAGCCCGCTACTTTCTGCTGGGCTGAGTGCATACGGTACTTTCGGTTTAGCTCCACCTGCAGGAAGAGAAGATTTTTTATTTTTATTTTTTTAGTTCTTCTGACTGTGAACAGACGATGTTTGGTATTCATGCACGAGCGTGTGTTTTGTACCCGATGAATGTCGAAGCCTATGGCGAGGTTTTCTCCTTTCCCCTCTTTGGGTGTGGCTCTCTTCTCTTTTTGCTGTAAGCAGATCAGCACCTCGTCCTCCGACTTCTTCACGTCGAACACGTACTGCAAGAGAGAGAGGGAGAGAGGGGTCAGACTCTCCTCAAACACCCACCAACAACACCACCACCACCACCTGGACTCACCTGTGGGTTCTGCAGGAAGGTGGCTTTGTGATTGATGCAGCCTCCGGAGCGGTTGCGGAGGGGGTCCTGCCGATGGACCCAGGAGCCCCTCATCACCTCCTCCTCCCAGGTTTTGTGGATGCTAAGGTAGGAGGTGTTGATGAGGCGGCACAGGATCAGGTCGGTGAAGTACTGGCAGAAGTCGTCGAAGGTCATCCTGCAAGGAGGTCAGGAAAAGGAGAGGAGAGAAGAGACCGGAGAGAGTGGATACCAACTAGAGGGAAAAGCTTGAAAGAAGAAGAACCTTGAACAGGTGCAAAAAATAGAGGAAATGAGACCAGGAACAAAGAAAAGGGTTACATGTTACAGGGGGGGACTACAAGTTCTGGTGCTGACATGGAATGAGATCTTATTTTGAATCATGTGGACTCAATGAAAATCAAGATCTTACTTTTATTCATACTTTTAAAATCAGAGTTTCTCTCTTCTGACAGCGAAAATCAACAAAGATGTTTTGGTGTAAAAAGAGGGGGAACAGCTAGCCACAGCCACAAGACAGCTTTTTAAGTTTCTACTTATTATATAAATGAAGTCACTGCAACAAACTATTGATTTACACTTTGGTAATATAAGAGAAATAAAAAAATAATAATAATCTTTTAAAAAGTGCTGGTAGGTTGTTTCTGTAATCTTTGGCTAGCAGTTTCCCCTTGTTTCCAGTGTTTGTGCTAAGCTAACTTGCCCCTGGTTGAAACCTTGAGTGGTGACGATGTTCTCATCAAACTTAAACAAAAATCTTCTCAAAAAGCTAAACTCTCCTGTAGAATTATTTACTTGCGGTTGTCAAACCAACACTTTTTTTTTTTACTATCATAAATTCACCGTACTGCTGCTTCCTTTAAATTATATTTCATCATTTAGACCAAAATATTTTTTCCCCCAAATCCACCAAACA
Organism: Labrus mixtus; assembly: GCF_963584025.1. Classification (NCBI taxonomy): domain Eukaryota; kingdom Metazoa; phylum Chordata; class Actinopteri; order Labriformes; family Labridae; genus Labrus; species Labrus mixtus. The sequence goes on from NC_083625.1 coordinate 3,406,493, forward strand.
GTCAAAAAGTGTTTTCAGACCAAACAGTTCCTGGGACTTTTTGTTGAGGAAGTATCCACGAGGGTTTCCCTGAGATCTACACATCATGCCGACTTTTTTTCTGTCTGCATTTGAATCGTCATGGTGATGGGAGAGTAGCTACTCTGAAGCAGGAAGTAGAAATATTCCTCTAAACCGGATCTATGAGCTGAAATATGCGGTGCAGTGGGGGGAGGGGGGCGGGGATCCAACAGTTCCAAGAACTATGAAAAACTTCCTAAATATATATATATTATTTTTTTGAACCATGCCAGCACCACGTTAACTCATGGGTCTATGATACGGGATCTTCAGCAGTGCTTTTATGGTTTCTCACCAGAACTCGCCGTCGTCCTGCACAGTGACGCCCAGCTTTTCTCTCTCGCTCTTGCTCACCTTGTTCCACTCCTCCGAGCTGCAGAGAACAAAAACATGAGAGCAAACGCAGACATGAGAGAGAGAGGACAAACAACATCAGTCAGATAAGTTACACGGTAAGTTACTGTGTTCATGTTTAGAGCCCTGCATGCTGATTTCTTTGTTGAGAGAAAGTTCAAATTAGTGGAATAGTCATTTATCCAGAATGACCTGGCTAATGAAATCACACTTTTAAGTATTTATTGTTTTTACAGATTTCAGAGTTTCCATTTCGGAGGGTTTCAATAACTATTATTGTGACGGACTTCTCTTCTTCACTTTTCTTCCTGCTCGGATACAAAGCTGCTTATATTTTGAAGTAAAATAAAGACTTCTGGTAGATCAAAGGTTAAAAAATTAACTTAACGACAGAAAAATAAACTCAATGGGAATCGAAAAGTCAATGAGAACAGCTGAAGAGGACGGTAAAAAAAGTTTAAATGTTTGATGTCATGAGGTCGTCACCTGAGCTGTCTGGGTCGTTTCTTTTGTGTCACTGTGTCTACGAGGAGACACGATGTGCCTTAAGGGACCAAATATCATTCGATTAACAGGTTAAAAAATATTTATATAATCAATTTTAGGACCTTAATCACTTTGCCAGTAAGACGTTAGGATGCCAGGCAGCTCTACAAGTTATCCATCTTAGGATCGAGAGAGATACCTTTTTATAATTTTTTTTACCTGATCTTTGTTTTCTTGTGTGTGCAGAGAAAAACAATGGTTTACAACATTTCTGCACAAAACTCACAAGACGCAAATTAAAATTGTACAATTCTGGAGCCAGTAAACAACATTTCATGTGGGGTGGCCGTGGCTCAGTCGTCGTCTTTCAACAGGAAGGTCCGGGGCTTGGATCCCCAGCTTCTGTAGCCACATGTCTGATTGGCCTTTGGCAAGACACTTAACCCCAAGTTGCTCCCGCTGCTTTGTTGGTGGTGTATGAATTGGATGAGTTCCTCCTGATAGCAGCCTCTTCCATCAGTGTGTAAATGTGTAGGTGTGACCTGCGGTGTAAACAAGCTCAAGTCCATTTACCATCGACTAGTAGATCAATAATCTTTTCATGATCTTCATAAAGAAGGATTTAAATACTCACTAACTGTATTTATCTATTTAAATATATAAATGATGTATGTCTCTATCCCTCATGGGAGCCGTTATCTTAAAGAGACCGTTGTGTAGTTAATCCTGTGAATCATACGTTAACATCAAGGTCCACTCTGTATTCACAGCTCAGAGGGAAACACAGACTTTTACTGCGTGCATTAGCTCTGTGTTTATGATGATTCACTGACACACGTCCACCTCTCGACAGACTGTCAGGCTGCATTTACTGTAACAGGTTTTTATCAAAGCGCGAATCAATTATTCAGGGAGGTGGAGTGAGTGATTGAGAAAGATGAGCGTTGGGAGTCGTGTCTCTTTAATAACATCTTTCTCTCTTTCTTGGCCTTATCAATAATTCAGACTCCATTATGATCCTGCTTTTTTTTTTTTTTTTTTACCACCTCCCTGTTTTTGTTTCACAGAGGCTGGTAAGCATGCAACTCAAAAAGGCTGGAGAGACGTCGAGGGAGCGTGTTTATCTCGGCCTCACCTGTTCCCGTAAGAGGTGTATAGAGTAGCAGAAAGGCAGAAAGAATCAAACAGCCGGCAGCTCTGCCAAAAGGATTTAAACGGCCTCTTGTGCAAACCGGTCATTTTGATTCACTTAGACGTTTAGATTGGAGGTTTGGTCGGCTCAATTTCAGCCTGTCTGTTTTCGGGGGCGGGGTTCCTGGAAAGCAATATCTAAGCTGCACTTTACTGCTCAAACAAATAACACTCCAACATGGCTGAATTAAGTCGTTCTTCTTCTTTGCTCTGGGACCCATTAGCTTGATTGCCTCTCTTTTTTTTTTTTATTGTCTCTGTGACAGTTCCCATTGTGCCATCTTTCTTTGTCAACCTTCTGGGGATGATAAATTGTCTGGTGTTGTTCCGTTTTTCTTTTTAGTTGTTTGCTTATTCATCACGTGTTCCCTCTTGGAAAATACTGAGAGCCAAGAGGACATGTGCGCTTTGTCATTTTCCAAATCAAATCAGTGAAATGGGCTTAATTGGCCCGGGTCACAACAAGGGTCATGCATGAAAGGAAAATGTTCCTGCTGCTCTGGAACATGTCTTACTCGTTTGTGCCAAATTGAGGCAGATGGACAAAGAAGGATCAAAGAGACAAGGTAAGACGATTGGCCGCAGTAGTTCCTCCGTGCCTGTAGGTGGCAGTGTTTATGTTATACCTGTCACTCCAGGGGCCGCTCCACTCCTTCTCTCCCCAGGGGTTCCTCATGCGGATCATGTGCAGCTTCTCCGACTTGAAGAAGGCGAGCAGTCCGTGACCGAGCCGCACTTTCTTTACGTCCGTCACAGCGTAGGCGTGGCCTTTTACCAAGCCGCAGTCCAGCCGGGCCTCCATGTCCTCTATGGTGGTCGCCTGGACAACGGCAAAGAAAGGCATGTCTAGTTATAAATTGGTGGAGCCAGAGTGGGAACTCTTGACTTTCTGTCTATCTCTGTTTGTGTTATACTCTGTTTTTCTGTGTATGAATGTTCTTTGGTGGGACTTGTCTCTTTGGACAGTAACGGTGCTGTGGAAAAGAATTTCCCCTTGAGGACAATGAAGTCTAAAGTCTAAAGTCTTTGATAAGTCACACTGGCTGTTTGCATTGGAAGCAAAAAAAAAGAAAGCTTTGTGTTCAAGAGGACTGAATAAAGAGATGATGTTCACTTAAAGCAAACAGGGAGAAAATGGAAACCAAGAAGAGAGATATACAACACGTTTTCGCTTTCAGACTCAGAATGGGAATGTTGAGCTCCGTGGTCTACCACCCAGATGTAAACAAACAGAGTGAACGAACAGCATCTCATAGCGTGGATCCGTTTGGCGGTATATTGATCTACAAAATGGAGATAACGTTGTATGTGAGCTGACATAGTGACAGAGCATTTAGCACAGGCATGTCGATGTTAACCAACATTTCTGCCTCTTAAAAGGACGTTTTTTCATAGCCACTATAACATAGCTTAATGTTGCTCATGATGGATTAACATTGGGTCTTTGTATTATAACAATGAGTAAGGTCTTTTACCTGCTTTTTGTAAAGTGTCTCGAAATTACAATTGTTATGAATTGGCGCTAAACAAATAATGATTGATTGATTGATTGATCGATTGATTGAGGATCTTAGAAAGCTGCAGTGTAGGGTTAACCCTCCTTCAAGGTTTGCCAGCTCCAGTTTTCCAAAAACTGTGATTCCCAATCCATATAAGTGTTGGAAAATATATTCACTTGCATTAAAATGAAACATATCTGAAGTCATTTTACTCCAAGAACGTATAATGTTGCTCTCTTCCAGATCCTAATTGTTTGGAGCAGCTGGTATATTCATTTTTTAAACATTGGTAAAACTATCCTAAAGTCTTATATCGATCCTCTCTTCATGCTGGTACAAGGAATCACATTTCAGGTTTTTGTCTTTGTTGATGTTGCCTGGGAAACCAAACACAACATGGAACATTATGGTGTGTGTATTTTATTAAGAAAATAACAATAATGTGACACTTTCAAATTTGAGCAATGCACCATTTTCAAGTCCAAGACGGTACAAGGAAGAGAATCACTGGGCAGCTTTATCAGAAAATTGGTTCTTCGATCCAGTAATTATGTGCTCAGTCTGCTTGGCTTTTTGTGACAGATTACACTGCCAATATCAAACATTATCATCCAACAACAACAACCGAGAGCCTGATTAAAATGGCAACACAAGACAATTAAAAACAGAGAAAGGACAAATAGATGCTCTGCTTAATGGATTTCTAAAACATGAGTTCATGGAAAATAAGCTTTTCAGAAGGAATATCATTCCCAAGAGAGAGTCCATTGCTGCTTTAACACCGTCTAATGGAGGCCATGATGGCTCCAGGATGTTTGTGTCCAAGTCTTATAGTCTGGTTACATAACACTATAACCCAAGGCAGACCGATATGTTCTGATGCCGATATCGATATTGGGGACAGAAAAAAATCTGATACAAATATATCGGCCGATATCTTTCTTAGAGCTTTGTTCAATCTGTAGCGATAGAGAGACAGAGATTTACATTTATAAATGCAATGATCCCTAAAATGCAGTTATCAAACACATCGTGGAAAAAATACAAAATGAAGATACGATGTTTACTCAACTGGAAGGTAACTGAGCACGTATGTGTGTCACTGCTTGAGTATGAGAATGCTTGTTGTAATCCATATAGCGCCCTCTGCTGGTGACAGAGAGCTGGTAGTGTGATAACAATGAAACTCAAATGAAATACTATTTAACTGGTGAATAAATCTAGTTATATTGGTGCATATCAGAGATAAAATTAGCCGATTGCCATAGTTACTAGATATGCTGATATCGGCCGATATTATCGGCTGGCCGATTAATCGGTCGGGCTCTACTAAAACCATCACAGTCTGCATGAATTAAAGAAGTCTACCTTTTACTCACTGATCTTTTGAAATGACATGATGTGATTACGCCACATTTGGTCCTGAATCCAAAAGTAACTATCAACATTACATTGACTGCAACGGACAGTCAGGACTGCAGAGAGAACTATTGGAACCGACTTTATGGAGCTATTATTCTGGCAAAACTATTTGAATATGTGTACACAGATCCACAAATGTGTAAAAAGATCCACAAATGTGTAAACTAATCTGCAAATATGTAGACCAATTTCGAAATGTTTACTTATTTATTAATGGTGGTGAGTTTTTTCAGCTGTAAATCCTGAAAATACACACAAATGATCGCTCAGTGCAAGATCCACAAATGCGTACACATATCTTCAAATGTGACGATCTGCAAACACATTAGTGGGGTTTGTTGCCCTGAGCCCAAGACTTATACTGGTCCAGGGTCTGGAAACCGGCAGGTAATATCCCTTCACACTGGAGCAACCAATGGCATGAAAGGAAGTCTTGTCCTGGATATCCTTTAATCCGTTACACTGATATCAGCTACATCAGAAGCCCTGACATATCAGCAGAGGCTTAACGGTCTACAGGTGATATCTGAAGGGTTCAGAGATTGATCTTTGTGCTGCTGGTCTCTGATCTCAGACAGGTATGTTTACAATCTGTTCGGTCCGGCCTCAACCTCAGGAAAAAAAACATCTGCCCAACATGATGACGAGTCTCCATCGATGCCTGCTATTTCAAACTATCTCGCCAAAAAAAAGCTACAGACATAATACTGCCCCCCCCCTCATTTAATTTATGACAGATCTTTTCCATTATCGTTTCATTCCAGAGAGATCAACCCACATCTTTTTAGCGCAGGGTTCCAAGCACACATGACATTGATTAAAATTCTGCTTGTAGCTCTCACTTGTTCTTCCTCCCCATCACAGTGCTTTGATTTCTGGAAGATGTCGGCCTCACACTGTTAAATGGCTTCCTCTTGAACCCTTTTTTTTTTAACATAGATTAACCATAATTCTGCTGTTAGTGCATGAGCTGCTCTGTGAGAGGGTCCTTCAACAAGTGCTATCATCAAAATGACCAAATGAGTGCACGCTTTTCGTTTGTGTGTACCTCACGTAAATCTCACACAAAAATGCTGCACTGCATTGAAGGGCCTTTTGAAAGTTGAGGAAGAATTTATGCAGGAGATTTGGCACTAAAGTGGTCTGCTATCTTTGCAGCAGGGAGAAAGGCAGTGAGTGTCTCTGCGACAGACGGCGGGGGTTTTCATCCGCACCAGATTTTAAAAAATTACAGCCGTAAAATGGTATAATTATGAAAGGAGCTCTGGGGTCAGCTTCAGAGGATTAAACAATTTAGCCAGAACAGGTATTGACATGGTGCAAAAATGACAAGTGAACTCTTATGATATAAGTATTTGAATGATGTACTATCAGCCTCTACAGTGCCCTTTGTTTGTTTGCTAATTAGCCAATATTTAAGAAGAAGAAGAAGATATACTTTATAGATCCCGCCAGGGGAAATTACATTTTTGCTTTTTGGGGGATTTGGAAATTGGTCCAGCTACCGGACCAATTTCCAGATTTGGTCCGCACCAGGACTTAAACCAGCAACCTTCCAGTTCCCAACACAAGTCCCTACAGACTGAGATATCGCCCATTTAGTGACGCTGTTAGTTGAGACTCTCCAAACTGAAGAAAATACTTTTTTTGGGATAAAGAAATCAGAATCGACTTTGGGCTGTATATCAGAATGGAGATCAGTTGTAGAAACAGCAGCACTCAGTCTGAACACTAAGGGAGGGGTGGTTAGGATTTATTTGATATCTGCTTTATTAACGTCTAAAATGTTGCATATTATACCCTGAAGGGACACAAACACATGAATATCAATCTAAAAATACTTCTTAGCCGTGGCTCTGAGCTCACCCGGATGGAGCAGCTGATGAGGCCGTCTCTGTTGTGGACTTTGAGGACTCTTTCAAACAGCTGGTTCCGGGCCACCTCGTCTGTTGCCATCTGACCCTCCAGCAGGTCCACAGGCTCTGAAACCCCACCAGTGAAATCCACCAGAGCATCAGCCGTGTTTCCCCCGTCCAAAGCCTCGTAGATGCCATAAACCCTGCAGGAGGAGGAGAGGAATGGTCGTTACATTTTCAAGGGTTTGTCCATAAAGAAACCTTCAGCAACCCGCAATTTTTCATCTTTGTTTAAAGGCTTTACATGTGAAGTATATCCTCTGAAAATAACTCTGTGAGTCATGACTGTCTACAATGGGTGTAACACCCGAGTCCCACTGTCTGTGATGTTTTCAGAGTTTTCAGAGTCCTATCTTCAATTTGTTTACATCGCCCGGCCGGCCGGCTGACTCCTCCCCTCGCGTATAAACGTTGTTTAATTGAGAGACTAGAGAAAAGAAGAATAACATACTGTACTCACTGCTTAACTGTGTTTCTAGATCACGCTCATTTCAGGTAAATTTACATGCAGTGTGAAGATACGAGCATAATAAAGATCGCTAGCATTAGCATGCTAACACAACAATGCAGCGCAAGTTGTTTTGGTTTCATGCTGGTGCTCAAGGGCAACATCTGCTGGATCAAAAAATCGCATATAAAGCCTTTAAAGAGTGGCCCATGAGGTCGGTTTGGGAGCAATAATGGAGTCAGGTCCATGTTGTGAAGAATAACACAGAAGCAGACATCATACAAGAACAAATCAAGCCACCTTAAAGGTCGCAGACTAAGAACTCGATTGTTCCAACGATCATGAAAATAAATGAATCCAGCAGCGCTAATAGAAACCATCAAGGTCTTCAAGAAAGGTACAAAAGAAGAAACGCAGGTTGGTGGACAATGATTCCTTCTTGCTACACCAAATATCTTAAAAAACTCAACATTTGACAAAAACCAGCTTGCATATTTTTGAAAGTTGGAAAGACATCTTGTCTGGTTTTTAATCTCGTGGACTGAAGAATCCCCCAGGTACAGACTTTAGAAAATAACAATAACTTGCAGAACGTCTCTGCGTATCATTATTAAGTCCTCTGTTGTCTGAATATTAAAAAGACACGTCTATTCATTTCAAAGTTTCAATGAAGTTTTCAGTAATCGTCTTTGTGTCTGTCATTTAAAACTCAATCTGTTTATTTGGCTCTGATACTCACTTGGCGTAGGCCTTTTCCACCAAAGCGCTCCAGAACTCGTTGCTGTCGTTGGAGTGGCAGTAGACCAGCTGGTTGTCCACCGTCGGTAGCCGGTCGTCAATCACCACGTCCACCCACTCGCCAAAACGCCAGAAGCGGAAGTGGAAAATTCCAGCGTAGGATTCTGGCTTCTCTGTGTCCCACTCCTGCTCCTTCCAGTCAGGGATGACCTGGAGGAAGAGGAGGAAGAGGAGGAGGAGGAAGAGTAGGAGGAGGAGGGGGAGGAGGAAGAGGAGGAGGAGGAAGAGGAGGAGGAGGGAAGAAGAGGAGGAAGAGGAGGAGGAGGAGGGGGAGGAGGAAGAGGAGGAGGAGGAAGAGTAGGAGGAGGAGGGG